>NW_018021623.1:22709-41498 GCF_002006095.1 Pseudomyrmex gracilis
TAACTGATGTATACTGTTACAATCTCTCAGTTTGCGACACCATGTAGTGATCTTTTGTTGTTCTTACCATACATTCCATCTTTTTGAGCTGTATATCTACTCAATTGATTGTCACTGTAAGTCTCATATTTTTTAAAAAATCTTTTATAATTCTCATTGAATCAATTATCGATTGTTGTATCTTTTTTAATTTTGTAGAAAAAAAACATTGATAAGGACCTAAACCGAGGTCGAAAACGTTTTGTTTTTTAATTAATAAATCAATATAATTCATACACACTAACAACTGTGTTTTGCTCCATACGGCCAATATTTTTCTGAATTCTCGAACATATTTTGGAGCATTTCTCTTCACTTTTTATAAAATTTATATGTACAAAAAACTGCGTACAAATAAAATAAAATTTACCACTCTTGGCTAATATGTACGTTTATTTTTTAAATAAATGTTTTTATAGACTGTGACGTGACGCCTTTTCGGCGCCCGTCACTGTGTACTTAACACGGCCAGAGAGGAGGACGGTAGGCTCGCGTCTCTCATGGGTTAGAGAGAGCAACCTACCTTCGTTGCGTGGTGCACTTAGTTGCACCGGTCTCGCGTTGTCGGTGCGCTCAGAACCGGTTTTGAGTACCGTGCGCCGACGGGCGCAACCGAATGTTTGGCGTATATTATTTGTATAACGGCCGTTTTAAATTAATGTTAATTGCGTTGCGTGAGCCGCGGGGCGGCGTATCGTTTTGTGTGTCTGTGGTATTTTATTTTAGCGGCAAGAGAGAAACACCTATGGCATCGGCGTTAACCAGGAACGACGATGGAAAGACAGCTAGGCAGGAGCGTACGACGTGGAGAGCAGAGTGGCGGGAAGCGATCGGTTGTCTCAGAAAAGGGCGGTCGGAGAAGGTGCCACCCGGACACTAAAGACGTCGTCGGAATCCGACGAGCGCGTACGACCTGCCGACCCGATGTAGAGGATCAGCCTTAGAAAGCTGCGGAATCGTCTGCATGAATCGGGCGGTGAGAGCCCGGCGCAGCTTTACAGTCGCTCTTGGAAGGACAACGCGGATCCACGCGTGTGACGATCGATCATCGCGCCACGCGCGCGCCACCTGATTGGCTGGTTAACATACTGCGCAATCTGCCGTACAAAAAGAAATCAATGCGGTAGCGTTTATCGATCACTGTTGCGCGTACCGTTGCTGAGGCGTGAGTCACTGAGGAAACCTCCTGAAAAGTCTCTCTGTCGCGGTAAAGAGCCGTTTGGAGGCAAGGGTCGGTCACCAGTTACTCGAGGAGGATTCGAGACCGTGATGTCCGGTGGAAGAGACGATATAATTGCCGAGTAAGATCCGAGGCTAGCTGTCGACGCCGATAAGTGCCATTAAGTTCCTTACCCCCGCAGCTGCGTGTCGCGTGTTGCTTTTGATACCGATCTACCGCTCCGGTGACTCGAATTCCGTTCGTTTAGTGCCGCGGATTCGACACGGAGGTAATCGTGGCGAGCGTTACCGGGACATGTCAGGTCTGCGAGGAAAACTGTATTTTGTCGTGTTGATAAGTAGAGTAAAGATTGCTCTCTTTCTCTTTTCTACGGTCACCGCAGTCTTTCGTGTAATTATTCTTGTTGTTGTTCCGTCCTTGTCGCGTAATGTAACATTTGATTAATCGTACCGTGTTCGTTCGACTTCGTTGTAATTGAGTGCGTGCGTACACTATCGTGAACAGTCTCGAGTCGAGCCACCGTTGTTTTGGCGCATTTCGTGCCTATTGTCATTACATCTGCGAGCGCGTCAGCGGCTGTGTAAACTTTCGTTACCGATGTGTGTCGCGGCTTGCCGCCTAGAAATAATACTTTTTGCTAAGATCCTGTTCTATCATTACGGTCATCGATATCTTATTCGAATCGCCGTTAATCAGCGTCGTGTGCCGCCGCGTATTGTCGATCGGCTCTGACTATTCCGACTTGTTATTAGCGCCCGTGTAAATTGGCAAAGCACCGCCATAAATTTGTCCATTGTCTAAATATACTATACTTTGTTAATTTGTCACATTATCGTTACTGAGCTGAGTTTCTTTCTCCTATACACCCACAAGCCGCCTCCCGAACCCCGCCTCTCCGTTTTACATTCTGAGCTGTCGAGTAATTAGTATTTCGAGAGATGGCCGTCACGTCCGAGGTAATTGGTGATATTATGCCGTGTGTTTGTGCGGCGTGATTTTCACGCTTGGCCCAATTTCGTTCGTAAACTCTTTAGAGTGAGCCAAGGACGTGCCAAAGGTGTGTGCGACGCTCTCGTACACCACCCGAAACGGGAGTAACAAAATACAAAAATATTGTCGTTCACAAGACATATATGTAAAAATATACTGAAATACATGTAAAGCTTCTTAGCAAAAATAAAAACCAAAATTGAAATAACACACACAAACAAAACACACTTTTTTATTTAGATTGATATTCCTATTATATTTATACTTAATAAATGATATATCTTATGTATCTATATTTTAAAAACAATTTATACAACGTACATATTGTTGCTCGACGAAAACCGCGAGGTGGTGGTTTCTTCCGTCATGAAGGAAATTTTAACAAGTGTTAATTTAGAAAAACTATAAGTAGAAAAAGAACAATTTACAATTGTGTAAGAAACATTTTGCAATTGTAATGCACTATATGTATTATATAGACCGATATTCAAATATTAACATTATTAGAAACAATTGTTAATACTTTCTACTGTTAGTAGATAGAAAAAGAAAAATTATATGCATTGAGATTTGCGATTACATTTAATAAAGCGTAAGCGTACATATTGGCCAAGAGTGGTAAATTTTATTTTATTTGTACGCAGTTTTTTATACATATAAATTTTATGTATACATACATATAAATACAATTTTTAATTATAATAAAGAAAAGTCAGAGAACGAGCCGGAGAATTCGGACATTTCTTATGCCGTTTACGACGTTATTGAGAGTTGAACGTCGTATCGCCAACTCGCTCAAGCGAGAGCGAGACAGAAAGTCATTTCTCTGTCTCTTTCTACTGCCCGATTGCGCCCGAAGTCTCGAGCGCACACAAACACGATCTGAGGTGTGCGCATCCCCTCCATGCTACCGCTGCTACCGCATGCTACCAAGTGTTCAGAATTTGGCATCTCTGGGTAGAGGGAGATTTCATACTGTATGATGAAATGTAAGTTTAGATGGATATCTGCTCCTTAACGACGAAAGCGTACAGTGCATGCATGGCTTGTAAATTATTAGAAAAAGCAACCTCCGCCACACTATACGGTGGGCTGTAGCTGTTGTGGAATAAGACAAGTATAAGTGAGTCAGAAGCGTCTTTATGAATAGAACAATGGAAAAAAAATGCTCTATGTCTTGATGAGTGTATCCACATTCACAATTGGCTGTTTCAACAATTGACTTATCCGCAAGGTGCGCTCTAGCACACGTATGAAAAGTACGAATGCGTGAGATAAAGGAGACCAGGCATCTAGGGAGTGGTCTTTTAAATTTGTCATACTAAGGTTTATCAAGAACTTGATCCTTCCAAGAGAAGTACCTACCCCCCTTGATCAGGGCTTCTCCGAGCGAAAACTCCCTCGACTCTTCCAGCACCTCCTTCCTAAAACCGGGAAACAGGGAGCTGAAAGGGCATTTAAAAGACGAGTCGGGTTCAGGTAGACTCAACGCTTTCTTGGCATAAAAGTCTGCATTCTCATTACCCCTGATACCCTTATGAGCAGGGACCCACAGGAAGTTAACATTGATTCCCTGCAACGCGAGTTCAGAAGTGAGCGATTTTATTTTATACACAACACTCGGGTGAGAGCCCCGAGAGTCAGAAGACATGAGACAGCTCAGAACACTCATGGAGTCGGAAGCTACAACCGACAGGCTGAACGCGAAGTTCCTTATGTATTCAAGAGCACACAGGACGCCTTGTGCTTTAGCATCGAAGATGGTAGAATGATTATTAAGTCTGGTGAAATGTACCAGATCAGGGTATTCAGAGACCACTGCAAAACCCACCCGAGCGGGTTGATCTCCGACAGAGGAAATCATGGAGCCGTCAGTGTAGAAGATATGTGAGGCACCCATACTATCTAGGAATCTACTTAACTCCAGTTGAGGTGAGTGTGCAGAACGAAACTTAGAGTTTGAAATAAGATCAACGCAACACTTGTAAAATTTGACAAAAAAAGGAAAGGATAGTAAGCCAGGTAGAGTGAGCACTTCTACTTGCTGAATTGCAGTCAAAAGGTGATTGAAAATGTTGAACAGATCGAAACTGTTGGCTTTACATATAGGGCTCTACGAAGGAAGGCTTTCTCGCACCATTGAACCCAGTTGGTGTTCCGCACGAGAAGCCACACGACACAAATATTTACGGGTCAAAAACCTACGTCGACAGGCCAGAGACTGTTCGTTAACCAGATCTAGCAGCACATTGGTAGGAGTGGACCTCATAAGGCCACAAATTATGCGAATACAAGCAAATTGTAGTCTATCTAACACGAGACATTCAGGCTGAGAAAGAGGTGATACCACTTGACAGCCCCAGTCCAAAACGGAGCAAACTAGGCCCTTATAGGCCGTGGAGAGAACACTTGGGTGAACCCCCTATTTGATGCCCGCAATGGCTTTGTGTATATTGATCCGTGGAAGAACGCGCTTCCTAATTTCTGCTACATGTTTTTTCCATCGCAACGAGTAATCAATGACTACGCCTAAAAATCTGACGCACCAGACGATTGGGATGACGACATTGTGAAGAGAAATCTTGACATTATGCTTTTTAAATAACCACTTGGTGTTACGAAGACTGTTCAGCGAGAAGAAGGTCACCGAAGACTTTTCTGGAGAGAGTCTTAATCCCAGTTCCTCCAGATGTAAGCTAACATTTGTAAGCGCAACATTCAGTTGCTGAGCAACATAAGTGATAGAGGAATGAGAACAGAACACGACAAGGTCGTCAGCGTACATTAGTAGTTTGACTGGGAGGGGTAAGCACATTTAAAAAAAAAAACAAGTACAGGCTGAATAGCAAGGGACTAAGGACCGAGCCTTGTGGTACACTTCTGATAGTAGTTCTAGATTGTACGTAAACACCGGAGATATAACCCTCCAGGTTTCTAGACAAGACAACAGAGGACACGAAGTTGACAATAGACTCGGGAAAACCCAGTCTGCGTAATATGGAGAGTAACACCTCAGGGATCACGGTATCAAATGCCCCCTCTATATAAGATATCTAAGAAAGCTGCGCCTGTTAATTTACGATTATTATTGGCGAGTTTTACATGAGATATGAAAATAGCCAAGTTGTCTATGCAAGACAAGCCATGTCGAAACCCAAACTGATAGAGAGCAATTAAGTTGTGTTCAGACCACCACTCCATGCGTCTTTGAACTATCTTTTCCAATAACTTAAGCAAGTTATTGGCAAGAGAAATAGGGCGATACGCTCCTTTCTTTCCCGGTTTGGGGATAAACACTACAAAGTAGTTTTGCCATTGAGCAGGATACACCCCGGATTCCAACATAATGTTAAACAGCTTGCAGAAGCAGGAGTGTAACACAAGTGGAAAGTGGGAAATGATTTCGTTGGAAAGAAGATCTGGGCCAGGAGCCAACTTGACTTTAACTGAGTCGGCTACAGAAAGATACTCTTCTAAGCTGACACGTGCAGAGAGCACAGAACTATCAACTGAGCCAGCCACAGCTGAGACGCACTCCAAGAGCTTGGCGTGATCAGGTACAGGAGTCTGACATGAAGGAGCAATTTTATCAAACGCAGCAAAGAAACCGTTCATATCTATATTATTCCTATTGCTATCAGAACGCGAGTAGTTCCTAGCATGGGAAAAGGCCTTAACAGTGCTTCAGACTGAGCCAACATCTGAGCGTGCATGCAAGGAGCTACAGAAGGACCGAAAAGCCTTCCTTTTCTTTGTAGGAATCGTGACACTTCTTTGGAGATTTTGATGTACGACGACAGATTGGCAAGGCAGGGGTGGTTTCTGAAGATGGTAAACGTCTTCTTTTTTTTTTGGACCTCACGAGAGCATGCGTCATCCCACCAAGGTGTAGGCGGCTTTCGGGAGGGACGAGAGGAACTAATGACCTTAGCGCCTGACGCGACAAGACTGTCTAAGATCAACCGAGTAAGGTGACTATACGTGGCGTCTACACCATTTTCCGCTACAATTTTGTCCATATTTGAAGAGTATTCTTGAGAAAACTGAACACAAAACCGTTGGAAGGCGTTCCAGTCGACTGCTTTTAAGGATATGTAGGGACGGCAAGGAAGATAGCCCGTATATCTGTTGTACACACTGATGTACACCGGAAAGTGATCGCTACCGTGATTATGTTCCATCCACTCTCCACTGGCAGTTTAAGGCCAGTTTAGGAGAGGTCAAAGTAATGTCTAGCGTCGACTCACTGGAAAGGTCAAATGAAGACCACGTTCTGTCGCCGTTATTCAAAATCGACCAGAAAGAATTAGTGATGGCTAGTTCCAACTTGCGTTTTTCAACATCTGTGTGTGTCAAAGGGCCACCCCAACAAGGACTTTTTCCATTAAAATCTCCACAAATCAGAGCTAGTTCAAACTTAGAGCTCAGCTGAAGAAAAGAAGACCAGAAATTAACGTCAGTTACGCACCCGACTTGCGAGGTGGGCTGTACACAGAAAAGACGTAAAGAAACCGACTATTAGGTAACATTAACTTGGCTACGATAACGTTAACTGAATTTGCTTTGCACAAATCAGTAATATCTGAGTCAGAGATAAGTTGGAACTTAATGTTTTTGGCAATTACCAAGGCAACTTCTCCACCATGTCGGTTTCGATCCACAGATACAACCTCATGGTCTGGAAACGTTACCAATGAGCGATGAACAAGGTTTGTTTCACACAGAGCTGCAACATGTATGTCATCTTCCCACAGTAGATGTTTAAGCTCGTCAAGTTTCCTCACTAAGGAACGACAGTTCCACTGCATTACGTTCAGTTGACCTGTAAAAGCCATTTGTTTCGTTCAGTGAACAAAAGAAGAGGGGTTATAGGAAAAGAGTGGGATGGACGGAACTACTTTAAATTACATGTACAATATATTATGTTATATTAAATAATAATAATAATTGTAATAATTATGTAATATTGCATTATGTTATATATCGTCAGTTACATGATCACAGATCTAGTAACTGTTTCTACTGCGAGGTTCAGAATTGTTTCTAGTTCTGCGTCTGTGAAAGAAGAGGATTGTTTAATATTTAGAGAGTTGCGGAGATATGGTAACAATTTAGAAACTGAGGGAGTAGGAAATCCCTTGTGTTTAGTGGAAGAAAGGCTAGATTTTTCAGAGTTGGGAAGAGTTTTATTTGAGTCAATGCTTAAATTGAAGGAAGATACGTTTGAGAGCGTTGTGGCTGCCTTAGAAGCAGGAGAACCGCTCTTGCTATTTCTAGAAGTCACTGCTGACGAGGAGCTACTACTATTTTTATTTTTGTCCTTAAACTTAGAAGAAGAAACAAACTCACCCTGCTTACTTCCTCCCAGAGCCGGGGGTCAATCGTAACCGAGTGTGTCGGTCACATCCGCCCTTCCCGAAGCACGAGAGAAGTTAAACGTACCCGGAAGAAATTCTCCGAAAGTAGGAAACGGCACAGAAGAATTATTGCTCCAAGCGTCCTGAGTAGGGCTAACGCGGCCCCTGTCTAAGAGAGCGGACGCATCCTTGTATGGCAAATCTTTAGTAGCCATAAGTTTATGAATACTCTTTTGTCTTAAATAGGCACGGCACTTTGGATCCGAAGCCTGATGTTTACAGTCACTGTACTTGAGTCTAACGCAATTAATGCATTTATAGTCCTTGCTGACACAGTCAGACTTTGAGTGGCCTGACTTGCCACATCTCTCACAGAGTCGTTTACCAGAGGTGACCTGTTTGCACGAGGACTCCACGTGACCCAGCCTCTAGCAAAAGTTGCACCTGCGCACCTTGTAGATATAGGGTTGGAGAAAACATTTCTTACCCATATAAATACAAGACTGCGGAACCGTCTTGATCCTAAAACGTAGAAGATAGCTGTTAGTACTGACAAGAGACGGGAGAATGCCCGGTTCTCCATAAACCCTGCGTTGAAGTCTGACCACTTCAAAGGGAGGAGTCCACGAAACCTCCCACCCGGGTTGGGGCTTAATGCCTGTCATCACATCCTCCTCGGTGTCATCATCGTCAACACCCTTTAGGATATACTGCTTAATGACCCAGAAATTAGGGATAAAAGCGTACCAGCAACCACCAGGAGTAATTGCCCCGCTCACAGTAGGAAAGAGTTCTACAAAACAGTTAGCTTTTGACCAACTAGGAAAAACCACCGAGAACTTATTTTTTCCCACAGTCTTAAGGTCATAGGCATGCTGAAACGGCTCACACATGAGCCTGTTTAGCCGCTTACCTAGACCCAGGACGCTAATCACGCTTCGACTGCCTGCTCCCCCGCGATCAAAGGTGGCAGGGGTACTCTCAATCACTTCGACATGCACGAGGAAAGGGCCCGACGACTCAGATTCATACTTATTAAGGGTCAGGGCTTTCTGGGACTTTGACAGAGGAGAGTAGGCCCTCTTGGAAGGAGAAGGGGACTCAGCAGAGTGTCTTTTCTTCGCAAGACGCATACTTGCACCCTTTTTGGCCATCACATGCAAAGATTGAGACGCTCGGCATCCACTTGCCCGAGAGTTTGACTACCAGGGGACGAAGGAGGGTTACCTTCGACTAAAACTGGTTCCTGAGAAGGAACGTTGTCTCCTAACTCAGTTTCCATCGTTAACTAACCGATGGAAACCGAAAAAAACAAACTAAAGCTCTAAGCAAAAGGAAAGATTTTGGCGGGAAGCGCCCGTTGAGGTTACCTCCGGCACCAAGTGCAATAAGCCAACCACAATGCGAATTTCAACTCTTTTATAAAAGATTTTAAGGAACAAAAAGATACTCACTTTCAACAAAACAAGCACGCATGCAATAAAGCTCGCACAAGCAGAAGGGAGAGGTAAAGGTGAGGATAACTCAGTCCTACGTCTCTATCGCTCAAGCGCTCTTTATCGAAAACTCGGCTTGAATAACTTCGAGCCGAATTCTTAGTCTACGTTCATGCACTCAAGAAATACTCGCCATACTGAGCGAAGCGGGCGCGATGTCGGGGCTTGATTTCGTTTTTTGATTATTACCGAACGATCAACGACGCGCTCTGTTCCGGCGCTAAGAAGATTGGCGGTACAATACGTTGCTTGGCCGCGAATAATCCCAAACAAATTATACACGCTAAAATGCGACACGCATTAACCGTACGTTCGCGAATACGTCGGCGATAATTGTCCTGGAAATTCACCACCCGAAATTGCCGTTAATTCACACGTTAGCTCGGTACGATACTTCCTTCTGATCGACATCGCTTCCGACTCGCACGCATCTCACTCCGGCCGATCGCGCGAGAAAATCCGATTTCGTTCTGATATTTGTTCCCGCGTCAGCTGATCGCCATCGGTAGACGATAGCCGACGGTACGCGAGCGGTACGCTACGATAATCACGGCACACACACACAAAATCGATCACGACCACCTAACAAAAAAAAGAAAACAAAAGAAAACAAACAACGAAAAAATGCTACTTGGCGTTGTATTGCCATTCCAGGGCTTGACGATTATTCGCGAAACTATGTAGATCATGCACTTAACCTACGAAATACTGCCACAAAGCCTCGTGAAGCCCGATTCTGGCCGCTGTCGAAAAATCGTTAGTACGGCTAGGACACGTTCTTGCCGTCGTAAACAAGACGCGAAATACTACTATCAGCCTCGACACGAGGCCTGTGCAACGCGGATTCGTGGCTAACAATAATGAAACGGGCATTTTACCGTCGTCCGTTGTTCTCCGGCATCATTCGGTCTCCTCCGTCCGGGATGACACTCAAAGGGCTCGCTCACTCAGTCAGAGTCACCTTCACGACTCGAACAACTACACCTCGAGCACAAAAATCGCGGCACGGCAGACTTTTTGCGCGGCACGGGAGTTACTCATACGCACGGGAGCCCGAGAGATACGTGTGTGTGCGGCACAGCTGATCGCGACCAAAAGCACGAAGATTTCGTTCGATAAGCGGTCGATACCCCGGGCAGCGCTGAGGTCGCGTGGGGTAGGTCGCGTGGGCCAATCAGGCCGCAGGATTTGCAGCGCGGCCCGCAAGCTCGTTCGCAGGCGGCAGGATCAGCGGGCCGCAAAATTCGAACGCTCGCAGTATCTATTACGCTATTATACAGCAGTACAGGCAAAAGTAAAAGGCAGCGGGTCGGGATGGCAACCCGTGAGATGCAGCAATGAAATAAGCAGCGTGTTCTCGAAACCATGCAGCAGGATTGTTGAAACACCGCGCATCTCGCCGTAGGCCGGCTCGTCAATGGTTTGTTCCGCCGTTCCGCCCGTTCTGCTAGGCTAGCTCGTTGGCCGTCGTGCAATCGTAAAAAGCGTCGATGTTCCACTGTGGCCTCTTTATGCAGTCACCTACCCTTGCTCTCAAGGTGACCTCGAGGCGAGACTTTGCGTCTCCGTTCCTCTCTCCTTTTCTCGTTCGGGCACTGCATGCTGTCCTTGGCGAAAAGTCCTACGATTGTCCTTAGGACGGTGAGGCGCCGAAATTACATACAAAAAAATAAAAAATAAAACGCTATTCTAAGCGAACGCATGCAAGCCCTGGAGGATCTCGGCGCTCATTTTCCAACTCGTTTTCTTGGGCTCCCGCAAAAATTTTTAACTTTTGTGTTGTAAGAGCGGCGCGAATACCACGTCACAACGTATAATGCTCACACACGTCGACTAAAGGTTAACTATAACTCGAGTATTACTCTCATGAGCCGATAGACAAAGGTAAGACACAGAGTTGTGTTCTTCTAATGTCTAAAACGTCTTCTGTATCCCAGATCTGTTTTTTTTGTATCTTATTTCTATCCTTTGTTCTTATATTGTATCTGCTGTATCTCTGAGTACATCCGTGTCTTTAATTTGTTTCAATCTTGTTTTTTTTTAAATCTTATTTTTGTCTTTAGCGGTGTTTTTTTTGTGTCCTGTCTTTAACGAATGTCTTACGTACATATTTAGCGTTTTTTGTCTCTAATGTGTCTCACAACCTGTCCTTCTTTTGTCTTAAACTTGTTCTTAGCGACGTTAGATCAAGAAAAAAATGAGACAGAAGATAGTTCTGAGTCAGGCTCAGAAAATCAGAAAAGCAATGAAGATGAAAATCATAGTGATGTGGCAGAATCTGACACTGAAAAACAGAGCGATAAAGACAAGGCAAAAACAAGAGCAAATCTCAATGACATTTCACTGCTGAGTATTTCCTTTCTTTCAAATAAGAATTACTAGAATCTGTGGCATTTTCATGTTGTCTTTGTAATTGTGAACGTGTTGCGGTTTATATATGTTGACTTGTTGCAGTTTATATATAGTGACTTTTTTATTTAGTTTTCTGTATGCACAAGAGATGGTTAAGTTTTATATTTTGTATTTCTGTTTTTAATAGGAACTAGACAGTTTAATGAGAACAGACACTTTTCTGTTTTTTAATAATTGTGACAGTTTTAACATTGAATCTCTGTGTGTTTATCAATAAAATGAAATTAGTAAAAAGTTATATTATTTTGTTGATTGAGTGTTTTCTATTGTTTTGTATTATTATTATATTGTATTGTTTTGTATTATTATAGTCAACATTTATAGTAAAAGCGATTAAGACTAACTTTGTGTAATGGTTTATTTGCAATGTTATGTCAAGTTTAATTAGAGTTATATCTTGTAAGTTGATAGAAATGTGAAAAAAGAAATTCTTTCTTTTTTGGGGAAGGAGAGTATTCTCATATTGTTCCCAAGCAGAAGACCAGGAATAAGGAAATTTAAACACTTTATACAATTATATTCTAGAGACACCTTGAGGACACCACAAGGACAAAATTGAACACTTTGTACCTTAGAAAGCGTTGGAGACACAATGAGACAGAACACGCTAGGGATACCGCTAGGACAAGAACGCGCCGTGTGTCCCAAATTTGAAACATTGAGACACACTTTTAGACACACTTGGGACACTGCTGGGATTTTCCCCTTTGTCTCAATTCTGTCTCAGGGATATCTTATTTTACTCTTGTCTATCGGCTCATGAGGATACTAGCCCAATCAATCAAATAGTTATTGTCTAGATAACGTTCTTTTTTGTTAACGCATGGCACACTGCATGACTACAAAATATCTTACAGACATCAGTGCCCAATAAGTTAAAAAAAGTGGAATATAAACTATCAAATGGTATCAAATAGTAGCTGAGTATTATTTATAGTAACTTAAGTTATTATTTATAATTATTATTATTATAAATAATAACTTAAGTTATATACTATAAATAATAACGTAAGTTACCATAAAGAATACCCACACAACACGAGTGACTGATCGTCGACTTATAGTCAACCTTTTTCAGTCAACTTATAGTCGCCTGTGAAAGTCGACTTCAAGTTGACTTTTTGCAGATGCCTTAAAGTTGACTTTCAAAAGTCGACTATAAGTTAACTAGAGTCGACTATTTGCCGACAATTAAATGGCTTTGAAAGGTGAATTAAAGTCGACTTTAAGATAACTGTATTTATCACCGCGATAACGTAAAAACATTCAGAAAAGTAACACACATTCATTTTCGTCTCTTATTTTATATTTATGGAATACATACACACACGCGGTTCAAATAGGCATCTCACACACTCACAGAATTTACCAAAAACATTAGTTAAAAATAAAAATACAAAAAAGTGTATCTTACACCCGTTTCCACCATCTTCGATTAACTTAATCTATCGACCAATATATACAGTTGACATAATGTTTCGGGAAATGAAGCCTAGATCACTTCTTGAACCTAGAGACAATTGGTTTGTTAACCTTACAACAACTCACATTCCAACGGAGGTCACAAATTTGCTACAATTAGGAGAGAATTTTAGTATTCCTCCTAATAGAAATGGTAGAAATTTGAGTTTTGATTTTATTAAAAACCTTGAAAACAATATGAGATTTCTTAACAATAACTTAAAAATTGAATGTCGCAACCGTTTTGCCCCTTCTCTTAAACAAATAAACCAAGTAAGTCTCACTAACAATAAAAAGAATTTAGATTTTAAAAAGATTCAAAACGCCATTAAAATTACTAAAAGGTTTATCAAAGAACATCCTTCTATTTCTTTTACTAGAGCCGATAAGGGTGGATCGGTCGTTGCTATGAATAAAGAATCTTATATTTTTAAAATGGAATCATTGTTAACCGATCCTGACACGTACATCTTTGTCAAAAAAAGTCCGGTCAATTCTATGTTGAACTCTTTAAAAGAGTTACTTAAAAGTTGGAAATCTCACGGCTTAATCACGGATCTCACTTACAAAAGTTTGAACACGTCCGTTCCTTACCTACCTAGAGCCTATGGTTTGCCAAAAATTCATAAGCCTGGCAACCCTCTTAGGATAATTATTTCATCAATTAACAGCCCTTTGCACAGCCTTGCTTCATTTTTACAAAAAATAATTTCAAAAAGTTTGCAACCTCCTCCCAGTTTCGTTTATAATAGTTATCATTTGGCAAAAAGGGTTTCTGAGGTAACATATGATGACAGCTATCAATTGATTTCTCTTGATGTCATCTCCTTATTTACAAACATTCCTCTTGACTTGGCAACTAGAGGTCTCGAAAAAAGATGGCATTTAATCGAAAATAACACTTTTCTTACAAAAGAGGAAATTTTTAATGCTCTCAGAATGATTTTTGATTCGACTTTTTTTCTATTTAATGGGAAATTTTATAAACAGACTTTTGGCGCACCTATGGGCTCTCCACTTTCTCCTATTCTTGCTGATATTGTCATGCAGGATTTGGAACAGAGTACTATTAGCATCCTTCCTTTCCAACCTCCTTTATATGTTCGCTATGTTGATGACATAGCTCTCATGGCTCCTTCGGATCAGCTCCATACTGTCCTGGACCTTTTTAATTCTTATCATTCTCGTCTCCAGTTTACTATGGAAGTTGGAGGAAATTCTCTTAACTTTTTGGACATCACTATAATTAAAAATAATTGTCGACTTATACATGACTGGTATCATAAATCCACTTTTTCTGGTAGATATCTAAATTATTTTTCAAACCATCCTGTTAGCCAAAAAAGAGGCACTGTTGGCCTTATTGACAGAGCTTTCTTTTTATCCCACCCGACTTTCCATACTAAAAATTTTGACTTGGTTATAAAAATCTTGCTTGACAATAACTATCCACTCGAATTTATTTATAACATTTTTAAACAAAGACTTAAAAGGAACTTTTTTAAAAATAACAAAAAAATTTTTGTCGACTATTGATAGTAATGGACCTTCGCCAAATTGGTTCGTTTTACCTTATATTGAAAAATTCTCAGAACAACTCATGAATACCCTCCCGAAAGAGGCTAATTTCCGTCCAGCTTTTTATAGTATTGACAAACTGTCTAAATGTATCAAAGTCCAGAAAAATCCTTTACCTCCAGCCTTTTGTTCCTCAGTTGTTTACAAAATTAACTGCCGAGATTGCGATGCTTCATACGTAGGACAAACTAGCCGTATGTTAAAAACTAGAATCATTGAACATAAAAATCATATAAAAAGAAATACGATACAGAGATCCGTGATTACTGATCATAGGAACGACCAAGCTCACGATTTTAAATGGGACTGTGTAAAAATTCTAGACATGGAGAGATCTTACCATAAGCGCTTGATCTCAGAGTCCTTACACATTAAAAGCCAGAACCGTGGCCTTAACTTACAGAGTGATACTGAAAACCTCGATAGAGTGTATTTACCGCTAGTTAATATTTCAGAATAATTTGTAATTTTGGCTATTCACTCTGTACGGCCTCAGTCGTAGTTTGTCGCCTGATAGTTACGGCCATCACGTTACTCTTGGCCCCGAACATCTATGAGACTCTCAGATGACATTTTTGTAAGTCTTTACATTTTTTTTTATATAATTTGCGTTTCCACTTCAAAAATTATGTATTTTTAGTTGTATTGAAAAAGACCTAAACCAGAAGTTGAAAACGTTTTACAAGATACATGAATACAAGAATTTTAGTACACTATTCCATCTGTGTTTTGCTTCAAACTGCCACCATCTCAAATCCTCATTTGATTTAATTAATCTATCGATTATTCCGTTGGAGCCGATTAATCGTATCAGTTGATTAACTGAAATGACCAATCGTGTTAACTAGCAATCGGTAATTAAGGTAATCGGAGATAGTGGAAACGGGTGTTAAAGTTGAACAGGATGGTTCAACCTTAAGGCCGAGAAAACGCGCTTTTAGGTCATGCGCGGTGGGACTAGTTTGCGCGGCAACAATATCGATAGTCAATCATAATAGTCTAAATAGTTGCATACGAGTCGCTGTACAGTGCACACGCTTGAGCTAAAACACTCATACAGAAGAAACACGTTTTGTTTGTCTTATAGATACGTGCGAAGTAAGCGAATTCTGTAGTAATATATGTTTTAATAAAGTGATACAAGTATTGAATATAAAAAATAGACAAAAAGTGGTATGATTCTTCCGACGCAATCCATCGAGCATTCCTGCCAAAGATCTCGTACCATCCCTGCCTCTTCAGGACTCCTGAGTTACGGATTCCTTGTTCGTGGATATCGCGACCGATATATCTTCGGAGAAAACGTGAGTACTTGACTCAATCTACCTAACATCTGAGGTTTGTTCGCGTCGCATGCCCCAATATGATCCTATTCGTTCCAACGCGCTTTTTTTCAATGAAACTTTAATGAAACTTCAAAACTTTTTTAATAAACTTTTTAGTAAAAAAAGTCACACTCAGTGCGCACTAGTGCAGGCTGCCGAATTCGCTGTTAGGGACGCGTTGGAGCGAGTAGGAGCATGTTGGGGCATGCGACGCGAACAAACCTCTAGTCACACCATCTTCTTGTCATATTTGATCTGTGTCTCCTATATTTTCGTATCTCTGGTCATGTTCCTTTAGTGTCTGTGATTCAGAAAACATTTTCGAATTGTTCTTTTCAAATATTTTTTCTTAATAACTATTTAGTACAGTAGTGCTTCGCGTAAGCATCGATGCTTCGAGGCACTTCTAGGAATTGGTGGGGATAACTTGCGGCAAATACTCGAAGCAAAAACGCGGCAAATACGCGAGGCACTACTGTATCCTCTTTAATAGACGAATTTTTCATTTATCATAGCTTTCAAAAAAATTTGATGGAATATTGGTAAAAAATTAGATTGTATGAATATTCTTGTTTCAAATTCGACTCTTATTGTTACAAAATAACGCTGTAATCTTTATTACATTAAAAAAACAAGTTCTTCTGGAAACTATGATAAAAAAAAGAATACGTCAAGAACAAATTACAGAATCTCGTTAAAGAGAATAGTTACGTTGACGAAAACGATTTTATAATGCAACAGTTTCTTTTTAAATTAAAATGATTTTGTTTCTGTGAAACAATTTCCGTGATTGGAAATAGCGAAACAATTAATATTGTGGAAAAGAAACTTTCGTGTAATTAAAAAAAGTGTGATCTTGTTATTTTAACATTTGGTCGAAGGTCACTATACAATTTATATTATAACAGATGCGAAAAAATTTTTGTGAGTTAACGAGGCAACAAAATCGGCGCCTGACGGCGTATGAGAGTCAGCAGGAGCAGGTATTACTGACATACTCTTCAAACACTACCCCAGCTACTGTCTCTACCAATGTAAAATTGGTCTTTAATTTACACCAGTCTACTGCTAAAATTAATTATTTAGACGGCAGTGATAATGATGGATCCCATGAAATTTTAATGTCTGCCTATCGAGAAAATTCTAAAAACGAACGCAATGAAAACTATCCCAAAAATGCATATGATAACATAAAACTTTCGACTTGGTTACGTTCATGGAAATTGAAACATAACATTTTACACAGTGCTATGTCAGAACTCTTAAGCCAATTGCACACATGTGGCCATGCTGATCTACCAAAGGATACAAGAACGCTGTTAGGAACACCCAGGTTTAATCCTGTCGAGATTTCGGCCACTGGAGATAGTTATTTTCACTATGGTATAGAAAACGCTTTAATTAAACAATTGACACGTACAAATTATGAAGTTGAAAATGATGTTATTTTAATAGATCGAAATGTAGATGGATTGCCAATAAGCAAAAGCAGCAAAAGTCAAATTTGGCCGATATTGGGAAGGCTCTGTGGAAAAAAAGAATTCACGCCCTTTGTCATTAGTGCCTATCACGGGTACTCAAAACCTAAATCTTTGATAGATTTTCTGGCGCCTTTTTGCAATGAGTACCGTGAACTCGGACACGAATCACTTTCTGTGGTAAAAGCTATGCAGTGGAAATAAGATGCGTGATGTGTGATAGTCCTGCCAAATCATTTGTTACAGCCACTAAAGCACATAATGGCTTTTTTGGGTGTGGAAAGTGTATGCAAGAAGGCACGTTTGACAATCATGGCATGCTTTTTTTAGAATTAGATTCACCTCTTTGGACTGATGAGAATTTCAAAAATAGATTGCAAGAAGATTATATATCATACCGGCACGTCTCTATTAGAATCTATATTGCCTATGGTATCACGGTTCCCTCTAGATTATATGCATTTAGTGTGTCTAGGAGTTACAAAGAAGCTATTACAGTTGTGGATAAATGGGTACCATACGTCAAGATTGAGCGGACAAAAACTAACACAGTTATCTGACAAATTAATTGCTATTTCAAAATGGGTACCGAAGGAGTTTCCTCGAAAACCAAGATCATTGGATGACTTGCCTCGATGGAAAGCAACCGAATTTCGGTCATTTCTTCTATATATAGGACCAATCATTCTGCACGACATTTTGCCACCGGCTAATTTACAACATTTTAATGAGTTACATTGCGCTATTCGCATATTATGTGACCCAACCGATTGTTTACACAACAATGAATACAGCAGAAATCTTTTGATTTATTTTGTGAAAATATGCAAACAGTTGTACGGAGAAGATTCAATTATTTATAACGTGCACAATTTGATTCATCTAAACAAAGATGTAATTAAATACGGACCACTTGACAATTTCTCTGCATTCCCGTTTGAAAACTACATGCAAACAGTAAAGAAAATGCTCCGGAAATCCGAAAAGCCACTACAACAGCTGTACAACCGAATCTCTGAAATGAAAACCGAACTTATAATTACTGGCAACGAATCAACTTATCGCATATTGAAGAAGGAATTTCAAGAAAGACTTCCCGTAAATTGCAGAAGAGCACATCGTGCAATTCAATTCAAAGACTTTGTTTTGACAACTAGGACACCCGACAACTGCTGTTATCTAAAAGATAACACAATTGTTATTATTGAACATATTTGTTATAACGGCGAAGCTCCCGTCATAATTGCAAGAAAGTTTGTACAGAAAAACTCGTTACCGCTGTATTCTTTAATTTTTCTGTTTATTATACTTTGAAATGCTGTTTTGAATCGGATTCTTTTTGAATCTTAATCAAAACTCATACATTCATCTTTGAAATTCATTCAAAATAAATATTTGACTAAATCTTCCGTCAGATCTGATTCAACTTATTAACCAAGTTATCTACTTATTTTACATGTTTTACGCGTCTGA
>NW_018021624.1:0-8265 GCF_002006095.1 Pseudomyrmex gracilis
AGATGCATATATATGTGTGGTGTGTGTGTGTGTGTGTGTGTAACACTGGACGCCATGTTGGAATTTAGTTCCATTTTACCAACGAGACTTTTCAGAGAGCGCCACAAATGCTGGTACCACCGGGTCCCATAGAATTTATATGGCAGTTTGGTGGCCCTGTGGTCAATTCCCGAAAAAAGGTTAGGATTAGGTTAGGGTTAGGTTAGATTTTTCGGGCATTGACCAGTCAATTCTAGAATTGCTGAATTTCGGGTTTTGACGCTAACATATACGTTGATTTCAAAAAGGAAGAAGAGCTACTTGGAGAGATTTTTACAGTGTTGATGATAATTTTCTCACAATGGAATTGAAGGAATTGACGCAGCATCTGAACAAGATTAATATTCCGCGAGCGGGTGACAGAATATACAAGGATGAGTGCGTTTATTCCTTCGACACACCAGTAAGATGCCCTTTTGTCTTTTGTTCGCCGACACTCCGCCCGGCAAAACTTACAAACAATATTCTAACTAGCAAAAATGTTCTTTTTGTTTTCGCAAGGATTCACCCGCCGGTCTTTATGTCAGTCTGACGACTTTCCTGGGCTTAAGCCAAGATCACTTGGAGCGATATTACGCTCAGGCCGGCGATCCTGTGTATCTTCACATTAAACGCACCAGGAAAGAGGTTTCTCGAGAAAAAAATTGATCATCTTTTTGTTAAGAATCTGGAGATCTAGAACAATAATATTTATGATGTGTTTTAATGTGTACAAATATCTGTTGGTCTCCTTGGAAGTACATGTTCTTTTGTTTCCTCGCGAAAATAACATTTAGAAAAACATTTTTTTTTCAGATTCCATCTGAAGAACAAGGAGATGGACCTGAAAAAAAGATTACAAGACTAGCGATAGGCACAGTTGACGGATTCATGCCTGATCAGCAAAAATATACTTACGATGAAACTTACAAAATAATTATTCTGCCCAATTTTCTAACCATTGATTATCCACAGGATAATTTACCTGGAAAGGTAAAGGATGTATAGAATTCAAATATGTGTGTGATAATTACACATAAATAATCATGTTTTAAAACATGTACAAATATTTTATTGATAGGTTGAAAATGCGATCAAAACAATTTTACAAATGGAAGGTGCGTGGGCAGCAGCACAGGTTGAAGCTGTTACCAGTACGTGGGATGGAGAGATCAGACAAGAATCAAAGTAAATATAAAAAGTTTATTTCCGCGTGTGCGATCTATTGTTAATTGTAATTAAGCGCAGAGTGTCTTATCATTGAAATCTTTTTATCTTAGATAAGAGAGTGAAACATATATTTGGCTTTTCAGACATGCTGCGAATCTGAAACAGCTGGATAACGGCAAAAAGATCCCGCCGAGCGGTTGGAAATGCGAAAAATGTGATCTCACGCAAAATCTTTGGTTAAATTTGACCGACGGTAGCATACTATGCGGTCGTAAATTTTATGATGGCAGTGGTGGCAACGGTCACGCGGTGGAACACTATCAATCAACCGGTTATCCTTTAGCCGTGAAGCTTGGTACCATCACAAAAGGTGGCAAAGCTGATGTCTATTCGTACGACGAGGATGACATGGTGGAAGATCCGTATCTGACCGCCCATCTTTCTCACTGGGGCATCAATATCGCTCAGATGGAGAAAACCGAAAAATCGATGATCGAGCTAGAATTGGATCTGAATCAAAAGTTCGGCGAGTGGGTGTCTCTGCAGGAAGCTGCCAGCAAATTGACGCCATTGTACGGTCCAGGTTACACGGGATTGACCAATCTGGGAAACTCCTGTTACTTGAACAGCGTCATTCAAACGTTGTTCATTATTCCTGATTTTATAAAGAAGTATGTAAAAAGTTTCCCCAACGGTGCTTTTTGCGATTTAGTGGTGTTTGTTTCGAGTGGGTATTTATAATCGTTACATTTGTTTTTTAGATACGTGGAAGGAGCATCGGAAATATTCCAGCGTGATCATCACGATCCGGCGTCAAACGTTAATGTTCAAATGTAATTACTTTGGATAAGATATTTATGATCGAATCATAAAAATCACGCTGATGATTTTGAACAGAATCCAAGAAATCTCGAATTTTCAGGGCAAAATTAGGTGTCGGTTTGCTTTCCGGCAAGCACTCGGAACCACCGAGCAAATCCGGCGGAGAAGACGAGTCGCGTAAAGGTATTCCCCCGCGAATGTTCAAAGTCCTGATTGGTCGCGGACATCCCGACTTTTTCTCGAATCGGCAACAGGACGCTCAAGAATTTCTTCTTTACTTGATCAACTTACTTGACGTAAGTGCTAATTTTGTATTTAAGTTTTTTTTGTTGAAGTCACCGATGTACTTTTGAATTTGTTATTAGATATTTTGTAACGATTCTAATGTTGGAAAATTTAATTAATTGACTTAGCGTAATAATCGACGCGAAGCGTGCCCGACGGAATGTTTCAAGTTCAAGGTGGAAGAAAGATACCAGTGTGACAGATCAGACAAAGTGAAATACACGTATCGTCCGGAGTATATTCTGCCACTGCCAATACCCGTAGAAGCTGCGGTGAACAAAGTAATGTATTCGGTTTGGTTCAACGTGTTTATTTTTTTTTTTTTAAGTAACATTATTATTAAAACTAATTGATCTCGACGTAACAAGGACGAAGTAGCCGCGTACGAGATGCAGAAAATAGAAGCTGAAGCAAAAGGACAGAAGTTGGATTCCAGTACTCTCGTGAGACCTCGTATAAAATTGTCGTCATGCCTTGAGACTTTTAATCGTTCGGAAATTGTTGAACAATTTTACAGCTCCGCATTGAACGAAAAGACAACAGCACATAAGTGAGTATTATTTTTTTTATTACACACTTCTGCTGTGTACGTAATTTTGCACTTTTAAGTTGTTATTTATATCAGAGCCTTCCAACTGATCACGTGACTGCATAGAAATCTTATGGCGCAAACCGCACGCCGTGCGCGAGTTGTAAGGCTCTGATTTATATTTATTAGCTCTCTTTGTTGTGTCACTTTTCATTTTTTTCTGTAATTGTAAGAAAAAATTGAAGTAGTTCTTTCTTTTTATAATTAATTTTTTTTGTATAAATTTCTCTTTTAGAACTACTAGATTAGCCACTTTCCCAGATTATTTGCTACTTCATTTGAAAAAGTTTACGGTGAAGGAGGACTGGACGCCCATAAAGCTTGACGTAGCCGTGGAAATGCCGGACACGGTGGATCTGAGCTTTCTGCGTGGCAACGGTTTGCAGCCCGGCGAGGAACTGCTGCCGGACGGTGTGACGCCACCTCCGCCTGTTTTTGATGCGCTTCTTCTAAACGAATTGAGTAAAATGGGTTTCCCGCTGAACGCGTGCAAGCGCGCTCTGTACTTCACAGAGAATCGCAGTCTCGATCATGCGACCACTTGGTTAATGGAGCATATCGCGGATTCCGACTACGATGACTCGTTTGTGCCGCCGGGAATCGACGTCAAATCAAACAAAGGTTGTTGTATCTCGTAGTCGATTAACGGGTCAGTTAATTGACTTTATTTTGGCTGACTTATATCGATTGAATTTCAGATGAGACCAAGTTTGTGGCGGATGAAGCTGCTTTGGAGATGGTGATGAGCATGGGTTTCACACGGGAACAGGCAACGAAAGCTCTCAAGGCGACCAATAACAATTTGGAACGCGCGGCTGATTGGATTTTCAGTCATCAAGCTGAGCTTGATGCTCAGGAAATGGACACCAGTGCGACTCCAGCGGAAGAAACATTTAGAGATGGAAGCGGACGTGAGTCGCAAAAAATGGAATTTCTTAATTTAAGAGTGAAGTGAAGTAGAAACAATTTGTGTGGATTGATTTGAGATGAACGTTTAGCAAGATTTATGATATTTTTCTCTCTCGCATCATCTCGAAATAACTTGGTTGGAAAGTTTTTTGCTTGAGATTTATGTTTACAAGAGCGCTTATGTGTTTTTTTAGGATATAAACTAGTAGGCTTTATATCACATATGGGCACCTCAACGATGGTTGGCCATTACGTATGTCACTTGCTTAAGGAAGGTCGTTGGGTGATATTTAACGATGAAAAAGTACGGATTATATTTTCAAATGTTCCGTGTTCTTTCAGTATCGTTTTTTATTGTTACTTTATTAATTTCGTGTTTCTCTGTACTAAACATTTGTTATTACAGGTTGCTCTATCGGAAAATCCGCCAAAGGAATTAGGATACATATACATGTATCAAAGGATCGATTAGCTGCTGTTTTGTATAAAGATATTGCTTTTTGTAAGTAATAAAAAAAGTGATACAAAAGCTCTCCCTTTTTGGTAATATGTATATATTAAATCAGACCAGAAAGAAAGAACACGCGATGACGACGGTGTTGTGTCGAACAATAGAAAAAAAAAGTTTGTTCTTTTTTTTTCTTTTTTGGAAAATGCAAGGAGTGTAAAAAACAACGAACGTGGAAGACGAAAATTTCTCTTTATTTTCTAACAATGGCACAGCTCTCTCAACATTTGTAAAACGTTTTGCGATCACAATTACCAATGAAGATAACACAGTTGGTTTTTTTTGTTGTTTTTTTTTTTTTTTTTGGTTTTTTTAATATATAAATATAAACGCAAAAAAGCGAATTGTTTCTAACGTGTTTTCTAATTCCTTCTTAACAACTATTTTCTTGTAAATGCGTATTACGTAATATCGGATGAAGAGATTTTATAACAATATACACACTATAATTTTCTTTATACGTAAATTGAATATATATATATATATAATAATATCGTGATCACATGAAATACATTTTGATTGCTTTCGATTCATTTTGCGCATACGATATAAAATTGTATGTTCCTGCACAGAATGTCATTCTAAGTACATATGTGGAAAAATACAAAAAAAGAAAAAAAAAAACTTTCTTTGGAAAGAACGCATTTAAACCTGTATTGCATTTTGCATCGAGTTAAGTAAGGCATTACGATTACACGTACTTCCTCATTCAACGAATCAATGTTGCCGAGTGTTACTCTCTCTTACGTATTTCTTTTAATGCATTTATATTACTTATATGAAAACAAGGTTTAATACACAGTATGTTTTTCAACTGAATGTTATAAATAACACTACATGTATTTTCTAAAAATCTGCAAAGAGCTGCATTGATTTTTTTTTAAATGTAGTAACGTTATATTTATATTTGTGACATTCAGTTTACATGTTAAAAACATCCTGTACATAAATGTTTGTGTATGTGTATATAGACGGACGAAAATTTTACTTTGATCTAATGGTATAAGTAGAAGGCCACCAGCTTACAATAATATTTATAGAATCTCGATGAAAAATTTATAAATAACATTATTTCTCTTTGCGAAAAATAAAGTCGTACTTTTTTATTCATAAATTACGTATTCGCTCTGTCGTTCTCTGTTCTGAAATTCATGTTGTGTGAAATTCGCTTCCTGTCCTCGGCGTCACTACGTATTAACAATGCTTACGGTACTACAATATTTACATCGACGTCGAAGAATACAGCGACAAGAAGGCCGATAACAAAGTAATATAATTGTTTGCTTCGCGTTACGCGGATAATAATTATGCAAGGCATATCGCACGTAATTACCCTTCACTCCACTCTGCAAATGCAAATATCTTTAATTTCTTGTACTCGCGATACAAAAAGCGTACTTAATATTATGTAGGCACACGACTAATAAGGCTTCAAAGTTTTGATGTTCATGACCTGCTTACTGTTTAATGAAAAATATTTCTTAAGTCTCTTTGTGCCAAAATTGTTAAGAGAAAAATACTTGATTCATGCAAAAAGTTATAATACTTTTAAAAGTCACAATACTTTCACTCAGACGTGAAATCGCGTTTTTTTTGTTTTTTTGTTTTTTGTTAAATGACTTTTGTTTTAGAACATATGGCAGAGCATATATATATGTATACATGTGTGTATCAAAGATATATATTGTTACAAAATATATCTGTTATTTTTCTTAATTTTTATATGGTACAGTGCGTCGAATAATTCAGTCAGACTTTAACTGGCCGTACGGATTTGTTGTCTCGTGTTGACACCGCCGTCGATGATACTTACCGACGACGGGATCGCGTAAATGATTTCGTTGCCAGATTTTTTGAACGTTGGCTCGCTCACGTCAGGCGCCGTTTCGATTCGCAATAGTTTGCTCTTGTTGCCCAGCATGCATTTGAACTTCGAGTCTATTGTCACATGCAGATCGGCGCCGCGCAGTCTGTCGGTTGAAGAAATAAAATGTTACATCATTCGCAGCTTTTAATTATTTTGAAAATTTTTTGATCCCAATCGCGATATCGATTACTTACTGATAGTATCGGTTGCTCAGTATGCCGACCAGTTCTCCGATTCTATCGTCCTTGGCGATGATTGACAGAACGAAATCGTTTCCGCGATTCGAATGAATCGTGATAAGCTGATCCTTTCCGGGCGAAACGCTCAGTCCGGTTATCTCCGCTATCGGCATGCCCTTCTTCATGCTTTTAAACTTCACCTTGTCCAATTTGTACACCGCGTGTTCCGTCACAACCAGAACGCGATCCACCGGTTTGTTGAACCTGCGTCAGTTTTAATTTTACGCGCGTTACACGTTGCGTTGTTCATCACGAGACTGACAAGATTATTATCAACAATGAGAGAAAACAAAAAAAACCTGTTTGTCTTCTTAATAAATGCGCTGAACATAACAGTTTTGAAGTGATCCGTGTTACGAAGATTGTTTATCGAAGAATTGAAAATATCGCTCTGCGGATTCTCGTCCGATTTGGACAAGTAGTTTCCCTCCCAACGACGGTCCTGACCCCAGTAGGGTCGTTTCGAACGCAATACGGTAACCGCTGCTATCTGCGAAAAATCGAGCGTTTTGTATATATTTAAAAATCCACAATACAAATTTTACAAAATAAAAAAGACGCCGCGCGTACCTTCAAACGAAGCTGCGGCCAGTCTTCCCGAGGTATCACTTTGAGCACCATCCACGCCCGCCATCTTCCGTACATGTTCTTCAAAGCGGGTATCGCGTGTCGTATGGCAAAATTTTCGCGCGGCCACGGCAGGTGCTTGCCGTAACCGCGCATCTTCTTGACGTTTTTGAACGTACGCTCGAGCTCGACGATGTAAGCGCGTCTTTTGTATCTTCTGTAATGCTCCATCAGAACCAAAGCGGCCTTCATTTTCTTGTATCTTTGACGACATAGGTATCCGCGCCATTGTTTTTGCAGCAAAGTCACGATGCCCGGTATCAAATCGCCGCGGGCCTGCAAGCAGCAAACGCGGCAAATCAATATCATCAGTGCGAACATCGTCGTGTGTATAGAAAACGGATTACCCGTTATTTATATAAGATCGATTAACCTTCTCCAACGCAAACAGAGTCTGCGGCGAGCGAATGAATATTTTTGTGTGACCGTATTTAACGTCATGCGAGAAACCTTTCTCTTCCATCAAGGTGCGCACTCCTTCCTTGTCGTTTCCACCGCGGAAGTTCGGCCACGTGTACTGCGATATCATTTTGTATCTGGAAAATTAAATCTATTCGTATAGATTTCAAATGCTTTATATAGTTGTAAGTAATAGTTTTCCAAGCGCAATATAACAATAAAAAAGAAAGAATAAAAATCGCTCGTGTTGTAAAACAATATAAAATATATGTCAATTAAGGTCAATATCGAGCAGTGTTGTTAGGTGTGATGTGCAAATTTACTTAATATTTAAAATACAAATATACAATATAGCATTTGACTCTCTCTCTCTCTCTCTTTACCGTTGAATTTTTTATTTTATTTTGTGACACCATTACAAGGTGTGTCCATCTACCTATTTACGACAATGACAGCCACATTTTGTATTTAATTTGTATATTGCGACTGAAGAAGACATCTGTGTATGTCGAAACGTTTCGCATTGTATATTTGTGTTTTAAATATTAAGTAAATTTGCACATTACATCTAACAACACTGCTCGATATTGACCTTAATTGACATATATTTTATAACAGGAATCAAATAAGGCCGATACGAGCCATTCGCAGGATGTTTGTGAAACTATGCGTGTACATATATATATATATATATATATATACATGTAACAAATTCTACTTGTAAATTTTTTATCCGGGAAAAACCCCGGATACCCCCCTAACTAATTTTAAAATATTGCGAAAAAAACTCCTCGGCCAGGAGTCGAACCTGGAATCTCCGGCTTTCCGTGCC
>NW_018021624.1:8280-23358 GCF_002006095.1 Pseudomyrmex gracilis
CCGGAGATTCCAGGTTCGACTCCTGGCCGAGGAGTTTTTTTCGCAATATTTTAAAATTAGTTAGGGGGGTATCCGGGGTTTTTCATATGTGAGATGCAAATCCAGCATCCCGTATGATTTTAAGAATTGAGATTTCAATTCAAAAATACTTGTAAAAATTTACAAGTAGAATTCGTTACATGTATATATATATATATATATGTACACGCATAGTTTCCGCACAAACATCCTGCGAATGGCTCGGCCTTATTTGATTCCTGTTGACAATTTCACGAGCGTTAAGTCTTTATATATTTTATAGTTTTCCAAGCGTTTTTCAAATTTAAAATACCGTTTCAGAAATCTGTCGTATCGCTGTCTATAGACAAAGCCAGCTCGTCTGACCAATATGTTTTCCACGAGTCCCAAGTATCTCACTTGATGATTAACCCTCTCGTCGTCGAACACAACGGGAGATTTTACCTCGTTGGGTTTAATGCATCTTACGTAAAACGGTTCTTTGCTCGTCAGATTCTTCACCAGCGCGATCATGGAGTTACGGAACAGCGTACCGGCGGTTAAGGGTCTTTTTGTCGTCTAAAGAAATAGATCTAGTTACACATGTTTCTTATATCGCGCAAATAAAATCTCGCGCAAATTACAATTTTAATGTAAAACGTATATTCGTTTACTTTTAAAATATTCTGCGCTCCCTCCGGCCACATTTTGCTAATTATTGAATTACTGCTGTTGTACAGCAAACGTTTGAAGTCTTGGAAGAGCGTGTCTTTGTTCTTATCGAGAAAACCGTTAATGTTGTAAATCACGTCGCCGGCGTAGTGCTTGATCTTGAACTCCGTTCTATGCTCCAATTCTTTATCCATCGGCTTTAATTGTCGAGAACTATAGTGTTTATGGTCCGCTAATTTCTTGTCCATCGCGTCGAGTAGCATCTGGAGAAAGCCAGATTTTTGTACCCGTTATTTTTTTTTTTTTTTTTTTTTTTTAATTGATATTAAAATAATTTATGGTTCAATTCGTATGTCTTCTAATTACCTCGTCTGTGACTTTCCCAACGTTGAGACAGGCCTCGTCCATAATCGCGATCATTCCTTTGTGAGCTTGCTCGACCAAGTCGCAGATGATCTGATTGTTAAAATATTCAATATTTTGCCAGGCTATTCCCTCACGCTGATACTCCTCCTGTTCTTGTTTCAGAACCAATTCTGCGACAGAATATTTAAAATCGCAACAATTTCTCACGTCTGTTTTCGATTTAAAAAGTGTTCACGCACACTCACCAATAAAAAGTTGTTGCAATTTTTCGTTGCAATAATTGATGCAAAACTGTTCGAAGCTATTCGCGTCAAATATTTCAAAACCGTAGATATCGAGCACGCCGATCAACGTTCCGTATCTCTTAACGTTATCGCTGTCGTTAACGTTGATCGAGCCGTTGACGCGCGATACTATCCATGTGAACAATCGCTCGTACACAGCCTGAAAGATTCACAAAGATCTCTTTCAATACCCGACGAGAATCCCACATCGTGGAAAACGTCGCAATCAAAAGTCAAGAAAATAAATCCAGAGATGAGCGCGCGCAAGCTTTTTAACGCAATACCTTAGCCAAGGCGTCTCGACCGTACTCGGCTTCTATCAGAGTGTGATTCTTCTGCATGAGCTCGCCGCCCGCCGCTATGACTCTCTGCGATAGAGCGGTGCTCAATTCTTTCGTACTGATGGACAGCAAGTTGGCTGTGTCGTTCAAAGCACTTTTGTTTTCAATCAGAAGCTTGTCGTCGTTCAGTCTAAAAGTGATGTTACCCTGAAAACAAAAAAACAAACAAATGATTAAGCAACGTCAAGAAGATATTCCGATATTATGTTACGACGATTACGTCAATTATGTTACCTACCAGGTGCAGAATACCGGCGACGACGTTCCACACGGTCTGCGTTTCGTTCGAAGCGAATCCGAGGGTGGCCATGGCGGTGTTGACGGTTTTGTAATCGCCTCGGTCGGAAGTGGTGGTTTTATTGTTGTTCTCATTTCCGACGAAGTAGTAAGCGGCCGGGTCGCGAACCAGACGCAGCTTGTTCAATTCGGCTTCGCTGCAGCCGCTCAGTAACTATAATAATAATCAAGCGTGATACAGATTTGTCTCGTTAGATGCGATGTTATAATTTTGCACAACCGATCTTTGCAATAACGTCTAATACACAGCCGCGTCAGAACATTACGCAAGACATTTATCAAGCAGCTGCGAGCGAGCGAACCTACCTGATAGAAGCAGTGAAAGTTGCGCTCGCCTTTCTGCTGATAAACCACCCGCGACTTCTCGAGAAGATAATTGGTCACGTGGCCGCCTACGGGATCCCCCTTGAAATCGAAATTGATGTCCATGTACTTTCCGAATCGCGACGAGTTGTCGTTCCGATTTGTTTTGGCGTTACCGAACGCTTCGAGTATCGAGTTGGATTGAATCAGAATGTTCTTCACCCTGGAAGAATGCGGGAGAAACGCTATAATACTTTTTTATTGTTTGCCTTGTGTTGCAAAAGAAAAATATTCTTAATAATAATTATGTTTTAATCATTTTTTAATGTTTTATAAATGACAGTTTGTGCGAATTAAGAACTTTATGTAATTAACGATACCACAATAATGATTTTTTTTTTTTTAATACATTAGAGTCAATCTTATCGCGTATAAAAGACAGATTAGATAACGAGAGCTGATACAACAAAATTGTCATTTGTTTCTTGAATGAGACGATTTATTATGTCTACCTCTCGATTTCTTGTTGACCGCTCAAATTCGTCACGGCGGCGATGTACTTCATGATGATCTTGCTGGCTTCCGTTTTTCCGGATCCAGATTCCCCGCTTATCACTATGCACGTGTCCCTGCCCTGTTGCTTCATCTCTTTATGCACCGCATCGGCGATCGCGAAGATGTGCGGCGGATTTTCGAACAGTTCTCTGCCTAAAACAAGATTCAGAATCAAGAAAACTATTCAAAAATACGGGAAATTCGAAATTATTTTTTTAGTTTAAAAGAAATCGATAGGGTAAAAGACCTAATTACTGTCACCTGTCCAATTACTGTCACCCTAAGCTATTTTATTTAAAATATTAAATAAATCCTAAAAAGTTATGCATGAAAACAATCTAATATAGAATTTTAAGTGCAATTAATATAATAAAAAATCCAGCACTCAACATTCTTGTCTTATTTTCTTTCATTTTAGGGGGTGACAGTAATAGCTCTCGCATCGTTCTTTCTTAATTATTAAATTTATAAATAAAAATAGAGATTTTGAGAGGCGGTATTATTTTGTTTCTTATATTAGAGACATTGAATAATACCAGATACGAAGAAAAACACATGTTTTTGATAAATAAATAGTAAAAACAATTCGCTAACGCCTGAGTTTATTATTCAGGTGACACTAATTGGGTCTTTTACCCTATAACGACGCACTTCAGCGCGTACATATATGCGTATTTTGATTATATATACCTTTATATTTATTAATGTACTGCGCATCGTAGATATTGGTGCTTCTGTAAGGATTCACACTCACGCAAACTTCGCCGATGTACGTGTAAATCTTTCCCCCATTAAATCTGCAAACAGTGCGGAAAAGAAAAACGTGAGAATAAAGTAAATAAGTGAGAACGAGAATTTTGTTAAAATAAATTATTTTTCATTTTCGAGACGGGGTAATATAATTCTCAGAATATATATTTTAAAACACGTACTTTTAATAATTTTATATTGCGCGCGCGCGCAAAAGTACGTGTGACATAACGCACAAGATAATTTTCTTTAGGAAAATTCCATGTTTAGCTTTCGTGTTTCACGACAGCTTCAACAATTTGGTTTTTTGTCAGCTTTCCACGAAGATATAAGATTTATCGTCTTGGCAATCGACTCGAACAGATTGCCGATAATATATAACAATGAATCACTTTTTTACTCCAACAATTGCGCGCTTGCTAATGTAAAAATAATCACGTCTAAAAGTTGACGTTAATGACATCATACACGATAATTAGTATACACGATAATTAGTTTTGTCTTTTTCAGTTTGTACATTTGATACTTGTGAGTAAAAAATATCGAAGATGAAAGATAAATGAAAATAACACTTTCTCTCTTAAAAAAAAAAAGATCTCAAAAGATCTCAAAAAAAAAATCTCAAAAGATCTCAAGAGATCTCAAAAAAAAAAAATCGTTTTTTTAGATCTTTTGAGATCTTTTTTTTTTTTTAAGAGAGAAAGTGTTATTTTCATCTTTTGAGATCTTTTTTTTTTCTCAAAAGATCTTTTTTTTTTTTAAGAGAGAAAGTGTTATTTTCATTTATCTTTCATCTTCGGTATTTTTTACTCACAAGTATCAAATATACAAACTGATCAAAGTTGAAAGAGAAAAATAAACTTTGAAGAAAGTTCTATATTTAATTATTCAAAAAAAAAGTTAGAACATTATTTAAAAAAAACACACATTTTATCGCCCGTATAACGCACAATACTTGTTGCGTTGTAGATAATTAGTTACAATAATCGCGTGTGTGCGGCTCTCGCACACACATGACGAGAAATCCATACAATTCATACTTGAAAATGACGATGACTCATCGCCAATCCGATAAGGATTACGCGAGCCGTATAATATTCATGGCGCGTGTCCTGAGATACGCGTCGTTTTCTTCTGCGAACGCTCGCTGTTTGAGCATCGCCGCTTTACTTGGCGTCTCGCGTTGGCGTCGGATACGATGTATCAACGTGAATTGGCGGTGTTCAAATTGGTCAAAATAATCAACGCAGGTTTCACGTGAAACATATTTCACCAAGATTTTAGACAATTAATTCAATTTTCGAATAATTTTACGCTACCAATATATAGCTGAAATCCTTTATCTCTCACGCGTGTGCATTTTCTCGTACCCCATTATCGTGAAAGTTGCCGATCGATTTGGCGAACGGCAGGAGAGGGTGGTGGTCATTTAGTTTCGTAAAAACGCACACACAGACGGAAAAAGTATCCGGCGAACCTGTTTGAAATATGTAGCGTAAGAAATGAGCTAACACAAAATACATCGAAGTAGAATATAACACGTGGACATATAGTTACGCTCGCATTACGACACGAGCTGCGAGCTGAAACAAAAAGTCTACGATAGATAAGTTCTGTCCATAGAAATTACTTTCCGTAGATTAGATAACGTTGTAACACCCGAGAGACGTAAATAGTACGTTGTCACTGTTCGTTGTCTGTCTTTTGGAAAATTTTTCTAAACGAAATTACAATATCGAATGTTTTTTTTTTTAATCTCATCGAGATCGTTTAATTTACATTCTCTGAAAAAATCATCGCACTTTACGTCCCGGTTAATAATTGTTTTTCGATCTTATTTCTCGCTCGTTTTTTATTTCATTTTTTATACGATTGTTTTCCTCTATTTAAAAAAAAATTCTACACGTATCTAATCGGAAATGTCGAATTAAAAACTTTCTTATCCGATCAGACGTTTCTCACCGATTAATTGATCGACTCGTTTAACGCGACCCAATAAAAAAAAAGTATAAATATCTATTCGTGAGATTTCCCGTACGCGTTTATAACATGTCTGTCGAGCGCGCGATGAATCAGAGCGTCATTCATCTTTCTTCGTGAATTATACATTTCTCGATAAAATGCGTCACGCGCGTGTGAGTATCCGTCAACCTTCGGTGCTTGCAAGCGTATCCAGAGAACGTGTATATATATATTTTTTTTTTTTTTTTTTTTTTTATACGATACAAATTTTATCAATTTTCAGAATTAGTACCAAGAGAAAGCCGCGCTCTCTCTCGCTCCGTAAAATTTTTGTTCCAGTTTCGCTAATATTCTTTCTCAAGAAAGACATGTTTTCTATTTTTCTTTTTTTTAAATCACACGATTATAAATTAAACAACGAAAAAATTAATTCGAGTATGTAAAAAAATTTATAAAATTGTTACCGACATATATGAGTTCTAGAATTAATGTCTGTTTTTTTTTATCCTATATAATTACATTATTAATTCTATCTATCTCTCTTTCTCTCTTTCTCCGTGTGCGGTGTTCTCTGATTTTTGCGGCGTATGTGAGTCAAAATTTAGCGTCTACATTGAACTTCAATTTTTGAAAAAAGGAAATTTCGGACGCATAGCAGCGTCAAAGAGGCATCTACTTTTTTTCTTACTCCTTCTTTGAGCCTATCAGAGCCTATTTTGAGCCTGCAATGCGCAGTCCGAGCTGAGAATTGAACCCTACTTTAAAACCTTAGCAGGAAAAAAGGAAATTTCGGACGTACAGCAGCGTCAAAGTAGGATCTACTTTCTCTCTTACTCCTATATAAAAAAAGAGGAATTGAGGTTCAATGTAGACGTTTCTTTTTTTTTTTTTTTGTATATACATATATATGTACACGCATTACGTGTATCGCTTTGCGGTGGAAAAGCGCAAATGTAACATATTTTCCACCGCAAAGCGATACACGTAATCACGCACATGTGCAACAGGTACACGCGCATATTGCGAGATAAATTTGTCATCTACAAGTAACGAACCGGCACGGAAATTGCACCGAATCCGCGATGTCTACACACAATTGGGGTAACAAATGACAGCAATGAAAGTGCGATTGCACCGACTGCCAAATGGCGCTAATTGCAGTTAATTTTTCTTTTTTTCGCGCGCATCTCCGTGTAATTTGGAGAAGAAATAACAGTGTTTGCAGATTCTTAAATAGATCCGGACTATCATTGACCGAGATTAACCGACGAAGGTTGTTTCCGTTGGGAAATGTGGCCTCGGGCGGGGATGTCTCGTCTTCACCGTCGGCGAGACAAATTAGAATTCGCGACACATCGCACGTAATCAGAGAAAAAAAACACGATGACAATATTTTTCATGTTTTTATATTAAAACACGTAAGAGATAAGACGGAAGCGGACGGCTCAGCGGAGAGATATGTTACTTCATATTTCTTTTCTTCATTATCTTTCTGTGTAAAGTTAGTCCAGATTTGCTTCACGCGCATCTCTCTCTGTGCGATTACTTATATCATATTTTTCGTATTAACGCAGTTGACAAGGTCAACCGCGCACACGTTGTAACATTTAATCCTCTCGCTCTTTATTTTTTTTTAACAAGGAGAAAGAAAACTGCAAAAAATTGTGATTAAAATTTTTAAATTTCTCGTCTTTCTTTAAATCCTTAAATAACTTTTAAAGCGGCAAATTGTTTATATCTTATACATAATGTTATACAAATTATATACACGTTACGGTTACGCCGTATAATATTTATACATATATATTAGATCTACCGGAAAGTTCTGTCCGTTTTTGGAATAAAACAAAATACAAATTTTTCCAAATTTTTCAATCCTATCTTCCGAATATGGTCCGAAATGGTTTGCTGAGCTGAATTAAGCCTTTCTACGATCTCCGATGTTGTCGGAAAAGGATCTTGTTCCAACATGGTCTTAAATTTGGAAAAATTTGTATTTTGTTTTATTCCAAAAACGGACAGAACTTTCCGGTAGACCTAATATTATAGTACATTTTTTTCTACTCTTTTTTTTCGAATTTAATTTTAGAGATGGAAAAACACATCCACTATATAATCTATGTAATCTTGTTATCTCATTTATCTATACCTCTCATTTATACCCATCTTATCTTTCTTTTTTTCTCTCTCTTTCTCTCATCCACCTATCCTTTTACTATCAGTACGAGCGACCACCTGCTGACGCACAAGCCACGCCCTCTCGCGAGGAAACCGAGGAATCGCGACGCGTGCGCGCGGACGAACGCTCCCCCGCCGCCGTCTACCTGTCATCGCGTCCGCGATTATTCCGCAAACTTCAAAGCCGGGTGGTTACCTCCGGACAGGGCGGAACAATTTAATATGGGCGGCGTACCTCGTCTTAAGATTGTCCACTACACGCTCGACGGTGATCTCGTCCAGCAACACAAAGTCGCCGATGCCGACGTCGTCTTGGTTCGCCATCTCTCTTGTGCACGTAACGCGCGCGCGACGCGAGTCTCGCAGCTATTGTTATTTATTTATTTATTAACCGCAAGAACTTCCACCAACGAGACCACTCTCAACCACCACACGAACAACCACCGCGCGCAACCGACCCACGCGCACTAACGGTTGACTGGCGCGCGTGTTTCGTCGGCGGCCGACTTAGCTATCTCGATTCCTCGAGGAGTCGAGCGAACGGCAAATGCGGTCATCTTCGGATCCCTCGCGTCACCTCTCTACCCCACCTTAACGCACTCGGTGATTGGTCGATGACGGTGTGTCTGAATACTCCGCAACCCCAACTCCGTAGACAGCGGAGGTAAGTCTCGAGGTGGGCTCCGGTGTTTTTTTGAATCGATTTGATGGGAATTTAAATCGGTCGCCCTCCCCTCACCCACATTCGAGTGTATTGGCACGTAACAGACTTCTCGTACACTTCTCGCGTATTCACTTTATTAGGCGATTTTTGGCGATCGTATGATACATATACCAAAGTCTACCAAACTATAATTTGAAGTCACTCGAACTATAGTTTGGTACACTTCGGTATATGTACCATAGGATCGCCAAAAATCGCCTTTTGTCAGACCAAGTGTCGTCAAATATTTCGCTTTACTTATTTCTGGATATTCACGTGTTAGGATTGAATAGAATCTAAATATAAATAAAACAGAAACATCCAAAAATAGCGCGAGTTGCGCAAAATATGTAACAATTTATAAGACGTGGTCGGCGGCGGGTCTGCCGCTTTTTAAAGAAAAAATGAGTATTTCTAATAATAAGAAAAGCGAGAGAGACGAATAATCCGGCTAATACACCTTCGAGACGTACGTTCCTGCTTGCGAGGAACGCGCATGTGCGTTCTATGTCGTGTCAAAAGGAAGCGTGTAATGTGTATACGTTGTGTACACACAACACACGGGTGCGCGCGTCGTATCACTCTTATTTTTGGAAACCCGACTGTAGAGAAGCGGCCAATTGAGCCTGTCAGTTGCGCGGCGAGAACGACGTTAGCTCGATAACGTATGTGTGTTTTTTGCGCGCCCGATCGACAACCAGTGTGCCCAGTTTTGACTCTCTTACAGCACGCTGCAGCAAGTGGAGGGGATACGCACACAGGCAAGCAGCCGTGTACATGTGCGCTCGACGCTTNAGAGACAGTAGACATATCTCTGTTCTCTTCTATCGCCCGAAGACGGCCGAAGCGTCGAGCGCACATGTACACGGCTGCTTGCCTGTGTGCGTATCCCCTCCACTTGCTGCAGCGTGCTGTAAGAGAGTCAAAACTGGGCACACTGTCGACAACACACACCGAAACGATGAAGATGACGACGATACTGGATTGGGGAAACGAGACGACGTTGCTGACGAACGGCAACAGCAAGTTCGCCGAGAACGGGAAGAAGGATACAACAACGACGCGAATTTGGACAAAACTTCGCATGAACGAGTCGACGGTCAGCCTTACGTTCCTAACGCTGTCAATCTCGATGGTTCTGTGGAAGTTCTGCATTAATTACGGTGAGCGTAATGTGAACGATGACTCGCGTTATTTATTTACTTATTTATTTTTTTTATTATTTATTTTAATTTCCCATTTGAATTTCTGCGAAACGACGGTCTGATGATGCGAGTCGTCGTCTCGTTTCTCTCGGGCGACGTCCGTTGAGGTTATATAGATGATGAATATATATATTAAACGCATGAATTTTGTTTTGATTTTTGTTAAAAGGGCTCTACCCAGCGATCTGAACGATCTCGTTTCCGCAAAAAGAAGAATCGTTTTCCGTATAGTTAAGATACATCGCACGGATTATAGAAACTTTCAGGTTGAACTGTCAAACAAACACGCAGGTTTTGTTTTTTCGTTTCGATAAGAGAAAACTTGTGTGCGTGTGTGTGTGCGCGCGCGCGCGCGCACAAAATTGCGTTGCGTCACAAGGTCATCGTACAAATTTACAATAATAATATTTATATCGATGAAATTAAATTGCTGTATTTTTGTAATCGCATTTTCTTCACCAGTGCGTTTCGTTATTTGTTTCTCTCTTTGTGCTTGTGTCTATAATTTTGCTTCTTCTTGTCTCTAAAATAAGCGCACATTTTTATTTATTTATATAATCAAAAATAATTAATTGTATTTGTATTGGAATGTACTTATCTTACATTTTATGTTTGCCACGCAAAGTAAAATAGAAATGTACAAACTTGAAAAAACGTACGTTTGATATATTTGGAAATATTTACATTCACGTAGGGGTTTCTTTTGCGTTCGAATTGTTACATTTCTGATTGTTATCAATAAAAATTTTTGTTTCTTAACTCGATGTTATGTTAACCATTAACACACACACACACAAACACACACAAACACTTCACGCAATAATACAACAGTCTACCCGAGTCGAAATTTAGCGTTTGAACCTCAATTTTTGAAAAAAGAAAATTTCGGACGTATAGTAGCGTCAAAGTAGCATCTACTTTTTTTCTTACTCCTACTTTGAGTCTATCAAAGTCTGCAATGCGCATTCTCTGATCTGAGAATTGAACCCTACTTTAAAACTTTAACAGGAAAAAAGGAAATTTCGGACGTATATAGCAGCGTCAAAGTAGCATCTACTTTCTCTCTTACTCTTACATAAAAAAAGAAAAATTGAGATTCAATGTAGACGCTAAATTTCGACTCGGGTAAAACTGACTTGCGATATTTCTGGCAGCTGTTGGATAACGCAAAATGCTAAGACAATTAATAATCCATCATTTATTTAAGCTAAGTGATAATATCTCTGTTGCTTTTCATAAGATTAATAATTTCACGTAGAGGTCTGTTTCTTAAAAAAAAAAAAAAATCACCTCAAGTAACAACGTAATCGCTTCGTGCTTGCGTGTGTTAGTTAAGATATTACAAGACAAGGATGATCATCTGGCATTTTTTTTCTTTTTTTTTTTTTTTTACTGCATTCCTGAGGCGAAATTTAAACACGCGATTTACGAGCGCGCGCGTTAAAGTGTACATGGTGCAACATGGCGCTCTCGAGTATATTTTTACACGTGGCCTATTTGGATATATGATACACATTCCGACGCGATCTTTTCTTTTCAAAGCGAACTTCAACGTGTGCGCGTTCGCAAGCACGCGAAATCCGTCCATCGCCCGTGACCGCGTTTCCGAAGGCCGCGTGTCTCTCGTCACTCGAAAAAGCATCTCTTTGTCATCGGTCGTGACGAATCACAAGATGAGAGAATCAGAAAAAAAAAAAAAAAAAAATGATCGGTGTGTTCTCGTTATATTTTATATTAGGTCTACCGGAAAGTTCTGTCCGTTTTTGGAATAAAACAAAATACAAATTTTTCCAAATTTTTCAATCCTATCTTCCGAATATGGTCCGAAATGGTTTGCTGAGCTGAATTAAGCCTTTCTGCGATCTCCGATGTTGTCAGAAAAGGATCTTGCTCCAACATGGTCTTAAATTTGGAAAAATTTGTATTTTGTTTTATTCCAAAAACGGACAGAACTTTCCGGTAGACCTAATATCACATTACTCTCTTTCATCACATTATTCACTCTCGTTACATCGTTGAGAGGAACAACATTGTGTTTTATCCGGTTTAATATGTGCGTCACAACATCGTACGTTTATATATTTATTTATATTAAGTAATTTCTGAAGAGGATCCCACCCAGGGATCGAAACGTCATTTTTTTTAACTTCAGAAATATATATATCAATGGTCATGAGAGCCTAAACAACATCTTGGTTTAGGCTCTCATGACCATTGATATATATATTTCTGAAGTTAGTAACTTTCGGAGCCTTTAGATTCTTTCTCTACTTTGTCTTTTTTTTTTTAAGTAAAGAGAATTTGAAAATTAAACTTACTTCTAACTGTGGTTAGGCTCACAGTGACCGTTACTACACAAAGTTTTTGTATTACTCTCTTTCTCTTCTATCCATTGTGACCATCTTGGTTTATTTTTTAACGCCATCATGTATCAGAGATTTATATTATATTTTTACGCGAAATCTCTCTCTCTCTCTCTCTATACACGACCAGAGATTTATGTTGTTGCTCTCTCTGATGTGAGTTTCTCGTGATCTGCCCTTAGGGAAACTCATGCCGTGGCAGATCAGCAATCGGCACTCTATGCCTTCGGTTACTCAGATGTACGATACAATACCGAGTATGTCCGTTCTATCCAAAGTAGACGTGAAACAATTGTCAGCGGATAGGTTCTTGAACGTCAGTGGTCAGTATGCGGAAACAGCTGCCGATACCCTGGTCTCGGTTTACGGACAATACAACTGGCTGTTGAAGGCGACGATGAGCGGGCTTGTGATAACCAGTTTCAGTTGGTTCATTCTCTACAAGGACAGCAGTATACCCGGCGTCAATCCACCGTCCCCCTTCAGCCCTTCCAGGCAAAGGTAAGATTTTATTCTCTTTTATCTCCGAAAACAATTTAAAGTAAAGTAGTTTTTACATCAAAAAATGTGCGCAATCAATTGATTCGAAGATATACCTTTACCAAAATCTGATATATCAAATGTATTTTTGATCGAGAGACGCGATCCCATAGCGCGCGATAAGAATTGCTCGTTGATTATTATAATAACCTTCATATTTTTCACGTATGATATGTATATATATTTCAGGCTGCGCGAACGTTCAAGGATACAGATAAACTATTTTGTTGGCATGCTAAATGGAATATTATTTTTCATCTACATGTGTCTTTAAGTCAGTCGGGGATATTGCCAAATGTCAAGAAAAATTCATTCTATTTTTTTAAACTATTATCTATTTTTTTTTAATTTACTCACATAGGATTATTTATTCAATTTATTTGTCACAACGTGTGGCCAGTAAACGTCGTGCTCTATTTATTTGAGTGGCATTCGTATGGTGTGTGAAAAATCGTAGGAATGTTATGGAAAACATATGGGGCGTAAATCCATTAGGGCATTTTATTGTGTTTGGTAGTTCGTTAAAATATTGATTTAAAATTTTACTTGATCAGACAATCTTTTAATTTTAATTTTCATTTTTTTAAACTTTTCAAAAATTGAATTTATCTCTCTTTTATAAATAAAACTTTTATAAAAAAAAAAGAGTAAAAGCACAAGAGGATTTATAAGTATTTAATGAAACACGAATCTCGAAATTAAGAAGAGAGTTATACAATATTTATTATTAAGAAGAGAATTATATACAACATTAGTAAAAGAAGTTCGCGGTTTAAGTGAAACAACGATTGGTGCAGATGTTTATGCAGAAAATATTGATCTAATGCAAATTGCGCGGTGTGCGGCAATCAAAATCGTCAGAAGTACAAAAAACAGTCTGTTGTTCCATATTTCCAAACTTTGGACAGTGATCCGTTACTTGATTAAGACTGATGGATTATCGAACTCAGACATGTTCAAACGCCGGCTCCGGAGCTGAAGCGGTGAGCGAAACTTTTCCCCTTTTCACCGCTGTACATGTCTGATATAGACTATACTATATTATTTAAATGTTACTATAGTAACATGTCTGATATAGACTATAGTAACATTTAAATACTATAGCATAGTCCAGCGGTGAAAAGGGGGAAGGTTTCGCTCACCGCTTCGGCTCCGGAGCCGGCGTTTGGACATATGTGTCTGATCTAACTAATAAAAAAATCGATATAATTATTATCGATAGAATAGACTAAGATGTTGCAAGATGCAATATTTTATATTTTCTTGCATATATATTTTAGGTGCTTAAATATAACACGGATATATTTTGCATCACTTTAAACGTGCTAATGTATAGTATTATATTTAATATTTAATGTTCTCGTTCCGAATATTTTTTGTGTCGTGTTTACGTATTGTGTATATATTTATAAATACATAAATTAATATTTAAATTGTATGTTTATACCTTATATGTATAATTATAAGTGCATGAAAATTGCACAAAATGTGTTGTTACACAACGAAACTTGTGCTAATTGAACATATTTTGGAATTATTAGCATGTGTGATTAAATTATTTTACACAAAATACAAGAGATGAAAGATACGTCGCGAAAAACACGGCCTCTATACTTAAACCACGGTGCAGCTTTGATATCGCAAATGTCAAAATATATTTGAAAAAAAATAGAGTTTACGTATTGTCTTAATTTCGCAAGTACAACTTGGAGCAGCAAATATCAGAACTTAGTCGCACACACTTGTGAGAAAAATGTAAATCTAACATTTTTTGCGCGATTACCTTCGTCTGGTAGTATTATTTTTATTTATTATTATTATAACTCGAAAATAAAAACTCCCATGTATTGTTTTAAACAACTAATAAGGTTGATACTTCTTTTTTGTAACATCGTACAGGGATACACACCTGTATCTTGCTTTGTGATTATTAATTTATGTTTATATATGTGTTAATTACTGTATATATGTATACACTACTGTACATGTATACAGCAGTCTCTCTCTCGCACGAAATCTCCTGTACAAGCGCATCTGTGAAATGTAATGCTCCTTATTGAATAAACAAGTTACGTTCATATGTGACGAGTTTATATTCCATATCTTGTTCGTTTTGTTTGTTTATTATCCCGCTCTATGGCGATGCAAAAATGTTAATTCCGATCCCGAATGAAGATTTTTAATCGATCGAGTTAAAATAGCACGCGCGTGTGTGTTGCGCGCTCATCCAAAAGTATCAAGTAAATTTTACGACGACTTTTAGACATCTTTAGGACGACGTTTTGTTTTTTTGGGGGGGGAGGGGAGACGCGTTTATCAACCGAGTTAACTCGGAGTTGGCAAAACTGGCGCTAAAGGCGCCACAACTGTAACGCGCATCAAGTTTGATTTCTGATATATTCGTTGTTCGAATCGAGGACAGAGATGCCAGTTCGCGGACTTTTGCAGCATGCAGCAGCAGGTGGAGGGGATACGCACACAGGCGAACAGCTGTGTACGTGTGCGCTCGGAGCTTCGGCCAACTTCGAGCAGTAGAAGGAGAGGGACATACATAGTCGTTCT
>NW_018021624.1:23408-30347 GCF_002006095.1 Pseudomyrmex gracilis
AGCGGCGGCGGCGGCGGTGGCGGCGGCGGCGGTTCTCTACCTCCGAAGATCGGCGGTTCCATGGAGGCGTACAGGTTCGACTCGAGTGCGCTGGAACGGGCCGCCGCGGCCGCCAAGGAACTCGAAAGATCCAGTACGATATATGATTTTTTTTCTCGCAATTTAGTAGCGCGAACCAGTGCAATTACGTAAGCCGCTGTTTTCGAGGTTAAGCATACGGGACGGAGAATCGCCTCGTGCGCGCGGAATGACGCAACTTTCCGCGAAAAACTCGTCGATCGATCGACAAGTAACGATTTTTTTTTTTTAGCGAAGAACTAAAAATAACGAATCTTCGCGGACAATGCCAGACAAATCGATGTTAACTATATTTGATTGCAATTTTTATTATTTCTTTCAGATGATACACAAATTTACGCAACGCACTTTGCAACGTCTTGTTTTCTCAAATCATGAATGAATATTGACGCGAGGAAAGATCTTGCGTTTGAATTGCTTTTGTTTTAACGTCGCACAGATAGAATATGTGAGAGAGACATTGATGTAACAGCTAAATAATCTGTAAAAAAATATAGAACGCAATTGCTTAAATATATTTAATTTGTTCGCAACATCAGAGGTGCTGTTTTGAACGGACTGAACTTGCGAGTTTATTTTTTGTCACACAGAACATGCGAAAGACGCGTTGGATCTGTCGAAAATGCAAGAAACCACCAAGCAAGTGGAATTGCAGACCGAATTGAAAAAGTACGAGGCCAGCATCGAGCAGCTTAAAGCGGAGCAAAAGCGGGTTGAAGGTGAGGAGAGAAGAAAAACTATACAAGAAGAGACCAAGCAGCATCAGATGAGGGCGCAGTATCAGGATCAATTAGCTAGGAAACGTTACGAGGATCAATTAATGCAGCAACAGAAAATGAACGACGAGAATCTAAGAAGACAGGAAGAATCGGTGGCGAAACAAGAAGCCATGAGGAAAGCAACGATAGAACACGAGATGGAATTGAGACACAAAAATGAGATGAGAAAATTAGATGCGGAATTAAAAGCGAAAGCAAAGATTGATAGAGAAAATCAAGATCTTAACTTAGAACAGATTCGATTAAAAGCTTCGGAGAAGAGAATTACTGTTTTAGAATCAATAAAGTAAACAATATTATTTCATCGATACTTACATCTTACTGTCTTTATGAGAATTGTATGTAATATAATTGTACTTTTTTCAGAACAGCTGGTTCAGTATTGGGTTCGGGAGCGAAGGCTCTGCTCGAGGACTGGGATAAGATTCTCGCAGCAGCCGGCGGACTGTCGCTCGTGGCCTTCGGAATATACACCGCCAAGGGTTCGACCAGCGTGGCGTCGCGCTACATCGAGTCCCGCTTGGGAAAACCGTCGTTGGTGCGCGAAACTTCGCGATTCTCGTTCCTCGACACTGTTCGCCATCCGATTCTCGCGGCGAAACGGCTAAAGAGCAAACAAACGGACGCGTTATCCGGTGTAATTCTCGCGCCCAAACTGGAGGAGCGGTTGCGGGACGTCGCAATCGCCACAAAGAACACGAAGCAGAATCGCGGCATGTACAGGAACATACTTATGCACGGTCCGCCGGGTACCGGCAAAACGATGTTCGCGAAGAAGCTGGCGGAGCACTCGGGTATGGATTACGCGATCGTAACAGGCGGCGATCTAGCGCCGCTCGGTCGAGACGGCGTGACCGCCATTCACAAGGTATTCGATTGGGCGTTAACGTCGCGGAAGGGACTGCTGCTGTTTATCGACGAGGCGGACGCATTTTTGCGGAAACGCTCGAGCGAGCACATCTCCGAGGATCTGCGAGCGATGCTGAATGCGTTTTTGTATCGCACCGGCGAACAGAGTAACAAGTTCATGCTTGTGCTCGCCTCAAATACGCCCGAACAGTTCGATTGGGCGGTGAACGATCGATTGGACGAGATGGTGGAATTTCGTCTTCCGGGTCGCGAGGAGCGCGAGCGTCTGGTTCGGCTCTACTTCGACAAGTTCGTTCTACAGCCGGCCATCGAGGGCAACAAGCGATTGAAAGTCGCTCAATTCGATTATAGCTCGCTGTGCAGCAAAATGGCAGATCTAACGGAGGGAATGTCCGGCAGAGAATTGGCGAAACTCGGAGTTTCGTGGCAGGCGGCCGCCTACGCCTCGGAGGACGGTGTGTTGACGGAGAAAATGGTTATGGACAGATGTCTTGAGGCTGTCAAACAACACAAACAAAAGGTACTTTAATGTTCTTTCCAAAGAAAATTAACGTGAAAATTCTTAAGTGAAAAATGTAAAAAACAAATTTTTTTAACGTTGGGATTTACGTAATTTTAAAAAAGTGTTTTTAAAATCCATCCAATGTTATTTTTTTGTGTTACACAGGTGCAGTGGCAGAGCGAGCAAGAAAAGCAGGAATCGAAGTCGATATACGCCACGGAGGACGACGCGGTTGTTCGTTCGACGACTTCGAAGATTCCGGCGATAGAGCCGTGTCCTGGAAATACAATAGCTCCGGCTTAGAGAGATACGGGACTAATAGGCACCAGGGTTCAATCGTCGATAGTCTTCGAATGAGAGATCGGGCTACTAGAAAAATCAGTTACTAAGGACAATTAGTGCTTAAGCGCTAAAAAAATTGAAGACAAAGTACAAACGACGCCGGGAAGAAGATTATTCTGGCGATCTTTGTATTTATATCAACGTGATCCAACGTTTCCGAAAGAAGCGAGATCTTGGGTTTGCAAGATTCGACAGTCACAAATGTCACTTGTTACAAATGTACATTCATATAGAATAATTAAATTTTGATCCTAATATTTGAATTTTGTCATTTTTTACCGTCACTCCGTAACACTTTATAACAAAAATATGATGAAAACGATGATTAGCTCCAGATAATTTATAATAGTGTGGTTAAGGCAGTTAGAGCATAACACCGGTGTTGATGTGTAAATGTGTAAGAAGTTGATTTATTTAAACATGAGTGAGTATAAATAAACGTTTCGACCTTCTTTTTAGGTCCTTATCAATTAGATACGCTGATGTTATTATCTTCGCAATAAGATGTACATTTTACAAAAACATGTTGCACGAGAGCTCAGTAGCAACACCGGTGTTATGCTCTAACTGCCTTAACCACACTATTATACTTTATAACAATTTTTTCTCGGATGTGAATGACGCAAACAGACGCGATCAATTTTATATGTTTATTCGAAAAAAAAAAAAAAAAAACGAATGGCAAAATGTATCAAAGCTCGTTTATACATAAAAACGTCGTATCAACGACACCAGATACACTTTTGATACACTCTCATCGCGCGAATTACCCGAATTAATAAGATTTAATTATTTGGATCTTATTGTGACTTTTTTGCGCGCACAAAATTGGATATTCCAAATCATATAATGGACGTTAATGAGCGATACGGTGTCAACCTACATCGCAATTCTGAGTAAATTACGTTTTAAGATTAAAAAAAAAAAAAAGATGTTTGTATATGTTTTTTTTTAAGATGTTTGTGTATTTTTGATATACAGGGTGTCCCAGAATTGCCGTACAATCTCTTGTAGGTAGGTAGAAAGAGTAAAACTGAGTCAAAAAGTCCTGAACGAGTTTTTTGTATTACTTATAATAAAGGATTTAATTATTGAATAAATCAAGCCAATCAGCGCCGATCATTACCCGGGCGCACGTCAGTGAGCCGCGCGGAGCACATCAGACGCATGGTTGACTGACGTGCGGCCCGGCTAAAGTCGGCGCTGATTGGCTTGATTTATTCAATAATTACTTCTTTATTATAAGTAATAGAAAAAAATGATTCAGGACTTTTCGACTCAATTTTACTCCTTCTACCTACCTACGAGAGATTGTACGGCAATTCCAGGACATTCTGTATACAGGGTGTCCCAGCAAGTCCGTATCACCGCTCGTAGGCAAGTAGAAGAGGGTTATTCTGAGTCGAAAAGTTCTTTTTACCATTTTGCGAGATTCGGAATAATTAACGAATTCTTAATAAATAAAGATCCGCGAATGCGGAGGGTGACAGCTCCGAGCTGTTATTTTGCACGTGGCTGCGCGCTCATTCGCGGATCTTTATTTATTAAGAATTTGTTAATTATATTCGTTAATTTGTGTGCGAATCTCGCAAAATAGTAAAAAGGACTTTTCGACTCAGAATAACCCCTTCTACTTGCCTACGAGTGGTGATACGGACTTGCTGGGACACCCTGTATATAAAAACATTTAAGTTTTTAAAAACAATTGAAAAACGTTCTTTGACAGAACTTCTGAAAGAAGCACACTACGTAAGTATCTCAATATTTCATTTATTGTGGGTTGATACTGTATTGCTTATTAGCGTCCGCGTAGGAAGAAACACACTTTAGCACGACAGAAACTAACTGTTTCACATTGGGTTTTCACACAACACCGAAGAGAAATTTATCTCGTTTCGTTTTTTTTTTTTTTTTTTTTCTGAAGAAATTCTGAGAAATACGACTGAGTAAAAATGAAAAATATGCATGCTTAGACATCAAAACAAGCGAGACAGTCAATATCACATTTTTTTACGAACACATTAACTGAAACACATTAACGCGAAGAAAGGAATTTACGACTCGTGTGACTTCCCCACAATCGCGCTTACAATTAATCTTGGTTTTTCTTCGGAGCGCAAATGTGCGAGTGTAGAACATCTTGCAGAGAATAATATTGTGATAAAATTTGTGGATTTATTTATTGTATGAATTTGTTCGACAATTTATCCGCGATTTTGATGGCTGCGCGTCGCAACATTAAAATTAACTTGGCAGCTGCACATTTTATGAAACTTTTCGGAATATAGCATCGATTTGTGTCGGTTTCGCTTTAGAACAAAAAAAAAAGAAGAAATGAGAGAGAGAGAGAGAGAGAGAGAGAGAGAAAGCATCATTTTTGTATTGAGCGCTCCGGGATAAAATCCCCTTAAGCGCAAAATACAAATAAACTGTGAGATTGTTCATATAACATAATAATAAATTCAACGGAAATATATTTATTTATTTATTGATACTTCAGCCTAGCGGCCAAGAAAGGAACTTGGTTACATCTTTCTTACAACACACCTTTTGTCTCTTATCATACCATATCATATTTCATATCTCGTGTTTCGGGCACGCTTGCTACATCTATTATCCTTACTGATCTGACCTGCTCTATCTAATCTCTTATCTCTTTCTCTTACCTTTCCTACAATATAAATATTCAAAATATCACACAATTTGGTTTTAATTTTACTTCTCACTATCACGAGTATTATACAATCACGAAATCATAGAATCCCACCTCACAAACATATTACTTATATTACATATGCACAGATATATAACTCCACTACACCATCTTATATTACACTTTTTATTACACTTGTTTGCTTATTTTAACTTAAATTATCTTATCTTAGTTTAAAATTATTTCTTCTATACTCTTTATACGCGTTTCCTAATTTCTTTCTTTTAATTAGTTAAACCACCTCTCTTTCCTCTTCCTCTTCCACATCCTGACTAGAGTTTATTTTATTTTCTTCTTTTTCTTCTCCTACCTTCTTTTTCTCTCTGAGTCTTTTTTCTTTTTTTTCCATAGTCTTACTAGTACCCTTACCTTTTTCTTTTCCTAGATTATCATCAAATATATTATCAATTCTTTCCCTATTGTCTTTACCTAGCTTATTAAACCATTCCTTAACTATCTCGCAATCCTCCACATAATGTTTTATATCATCCTGCCCTTCGACGGAAATATAAAATATATACAAAAAGAATAAAAATAAAAAGAAAAATATCAAAATTCAAAACAAATAAAAAGAAAAAGATAGTTATAATAACAATAACAATAGTACTAAGTAGAATGTAGACAGACTAACACCAATGACAAAAGTGTAGTCGATCAAACGTGAAGTAAATTTATGACAATTAATTAATAAGAGCGGCAACCATCCAATAAATAGGCAAACATCAAACTCTTGAATAAGCTAAGAGATTGAGTGACACGCAAATGTGAAAAAATTTTATTCCACGTAGCAATAGCAGAGCATGCAAAGGAGCGTCTGTAGATTTCAGTTCGGTACATCTCGAGAGAGAGAGAGAGAGATAAAAGTCAGAATTGCGTATCAAGTGGAATTGATTGCGAAACTTTACATGATAAAATATTAAATAGATCATCGCGCCGGCGTCGTCCAGCTTAATCACGTGGCGTAATTTTCACTTTGCGTAATTGACATTGAACATCAGACGGGCGTTACACACATTAATGCGACATTAATATAAGACTCGGTCATATTTTTGCGTAATTGTACAAGAGCGACCTATCATCTTCCCGACAACACGCGTCGCTCCTTGCACCGTTCGATTGTTGAAGATAATTTAACAGAAAAGAGGCGCTGGGCGAGTACGCGGGAGCGAAAAGAGCATCTTCCAGTCATAATATAATAACAGTCATAACGTATAACAGCAGTGCTTTTTATGTGACAGAACATCGAACAGATAACTTATTTTTGTGTCATATCTGACAATTAGCACGCGTCGTGACAGAAACGTAAACAGCAATTATATTGGTTGTCGGCGAGCGCGGGACAATTCGTGACAGCGCATATACGTGCAAGGCTTATTCGCGTTGTTTTGCACGAACAGAACAATAAAACACGATTAAATAAAAAAATAAAATTTAATTAAAAAAACAAAAAAATTCTTAGAGATTTTATTTTTTACTGTTAAAATGCTCTACTCACGTTTTAAATTAATTAGCGGAAAAAAGCGGAGCCATGAACATGTATATACGTATATATATATATAATATATATAATATATAATAATTATTATATAATATATATAATTATATATAATTATTATATAATATATATAAATAATTATTATATATAATATATATAA
>NW_018021624.1:30498-39497 GCF_002006095.1 Pseudomyrmex gracilis
TTAAATTCCTAATATATATGTATATATATAAGCATGTTATCTTATTTATTTTTAAAATAAAAATTAACAAAGTAATGTGAAAACTGATTTAAACGCTTTTCTTGCTATTTTTTTGTTTTCCATTGTAACTTACGGATGTGTAAAAAAATGTGTGTGCGCGTAAATTATATATAAAAAATTGTTTTGATATTCCACAATATTGTAAAAACATATATTATATATAAGCATTCTTGCAACGTGCATTTTGCAACCGCATTCCGCGAATAAAGTGTTTCTTTGCAATATTTCATTTTTTTGTTTTGCTGCAGAATTATACTGATTAAAATAATGAAAAGATATGATTCTTAGAAATTAGAATCTTTCAATGTGCAAACTCATTGAAAGATATATTTCATGTATAAAAACTCGTTATCTAAGTCGCAGTGCATAAATTTTATTTATGCACATGTGCTTGCGAGAATGTACTCGAATAAAATTTATAAAATTATAAGCGCGTAAATTAAATGTTTTTTGCGTGTGCACTTTCGGTCGTTGAGATATTATATTGAGGTGTTGCTGGTTCAACAGTACCTCACGTGTAAAGACGTAAACACACTCCTCTTGGTAATCATAATATCTTGTAAGTGTTTCTTGTATTTTCTCGCTGACGACATTTATATACAGGGTGTCCGACAATTACTTTAACATCTCTCGTAGACAGGTAGAAGAAGTAAAACTAAGTCGAAAAGTCCCGAACCATTGTTTTCTATTACATATAATAAAGGAGTAATTATTGAACAAATCAAGCCAATCAGCGCCGATCTTTAGCCGGGCTCACGTCAGTGAGCCGCGCGGAGCGCTCACGCACACCAGAAGTGTGGTTCACTGACGGCTAAAGGTCGGCGCTGATTGGCTTGATTTATTCAATAATTACTCCTTTATTATATGTAATAGAAAAAAATGGTTCAGGACTTTTCGACTCAGTTTTACTCCTTCTATCTGCCTACGAGAGATTAAAGTAATTGTCGGACACCCTGTATATCGAGCATAAACTCACGCGGACGCCTTGAAAAGATCTAGACTAAAAGAATCTTATTCTCTCTCTCTCTCTCTCTTTTTTTTTCTCTCTCTCTCTTGCAATATTAACATATGCACTTCTTCCACGTGACCGTGGCATGTTTCTAATGAGATAATAAATCACTTCACACTTGATAACTCTTAAAACGATGAAAGTTTTTTTTTTTTTATGTGCTCGTGATGCAATCAATTCAAATAAAATGAAGAAATATACTAGACAATATAAATGTATTAATAGTGTGTCACGCGATAATGTGACTGTCGTAAGTTAAGCGTATTCTTGTTCTTGTTTAATCAAGTGCAGAGAGAGAGAGAGAAAGAGAGAGAGCGAGAAGGGATAAAAATTATTCAGACGACCGTTGTATTATGTCTTCTTGAACAATATTTTTGACGTTCATTCTTTAATTCCATTTGTTTACACGACCATGAGCCTCGTCTCTCTCACTCGGACGTGCCCCCTGACTTCCTATCAGGCCGCGTACAAGATATCTGGAATCTCATGTTTTTTCTCGTCTGGCGACGATAAAACGGTGTCGTACGATTTCTCCCCGGTCGCGCGGCTACCAATTTTACCAGCCGCGATAATGACAGCCGCGTTAATATATTCATCAGTGTAGAGAAACATAATTTTCCCCACGCGACGCGACATTATCCCCGCTGCTCCAGTTCGACGTCGACCTTGACAGTAGACTCTTTTTTTCAATTCTTTATTGGTCAATTTTTATTTCCTTAATTCTCACTTTTCTTGTTTGTTTGTTTGTTTCTTCGCGTGTTTCTGCGATCTTTTAGCGTTACGTTCAAGAAATAAAAAAACTGCGACGTACCCCAGTTCACAGGTGATACGTTTCTGCACACGGGCATATTCCGCTCATTGAAACGCGTGCGTCAAACGCTCTGTTTTTTTTTCTCTCTCTTCACTTATTCGAGTAAAAAAAATATACCTGCGAGCGACAATACTGATAAAGAAAGGCACCGATCGTCTTGTGAACTCCACCGAACTATCTACGTGTCAGAGGCTTTAGCCATCAAAGGTCGTTATCGCGCGGAAGGTTATCGTTGTTGGATTTTTTTAAAAGGCGGGGATATGAGATTTTTGTATGCTGGTTAGCTTCACTTGGAAGTCAGTTTCGTCGAAGACCCCGTACGTTGACAGCGTCCGCTCTCTGATGTCGGTTTATCTATCGGCGCTTCCTTCAGCATCCGCTTGAATTTCTATCCGGGGTGCCGAAGGATTTCTGATCGCTGATTCCTCGCCGCTCGATTTTTCTCGCACGTCCGACGGGTGAGAAAAACGTCCTCCTCTGAACAAACTTATTGTCGGGGGTGCAACCGACAATACGCGTCTTTCTTCTATTTTTTTTTTTTTTTTAATATATTTTTCGGATCTTTCATTCTCGAGCGATTCGATTTTTCGAGGATGACAATCTCGGTGACCGACGCGGCGCTCGACATGGAAAAGAAGGCGATGAAACGTTGCACTCGACGCAGTCCTTTTCGCAGCTGGCTCGCTTGGACGTTCTGCGGTATGTTTCTGACGAGCATCACGGGTTTCTACGTGTTCTGGTACACCAATGTTTTCGCAAACTACGTGTCGTCGTTTCTGGTGCTGCGGAACGGCACCCGCAGCTTCGACTGGTGGGTACGACCGCCCATGAAATTTATGTACAAACTCCACGTGTTCAATTACACGAACGTGGACGAGTTCGAGGCCGGCAACGCGAGCAAGCTGCACGTCCAGGACCTCGGCCCGTACATTTACGAGGAGAGTTTGGAGCGCGTGAACGTGACCATGCACGATGAAAACGGCACGGTGACCTATCAGGAGAGGAGATCCTACAAGTGGGTAGGCGGTAGACCGGAAACGGACAGCGTCACGGTACCGAACGTGCTGTTGTTCTTCGCCACAGCGATGATACGAAATCTGAATTTCGGAGTGCGCTTAGTTACCAACAGTGTGTTGTTGACTCTGCAAGAGAAGCCGTTTGTCAAAGTGACGGCCGGCGGTTTCTTATGGGGATACGAGACCAAACTGTTCGATATGGCGAAGCCGCTCATGCAACTCCAGCGAGATATACCGTTTGACAAATTCGGTCTGCTGGCTAAGGTACGTGTCAAACACTGCGATTAGGCGTAAAAAAAAAATTCTGTAGCACAAACAAAAAAGAGAAAAGAATTCGTTTCGCATGCGCTCTTTTTTGTTTGAAAATAAAACTTAACCCCTCAACGACGACGGGAGTCATTTTGACCCCAGCGAAATTTCAAATATCTTCTATTCGTTTTTTTTTGTATTTGAATTTTTTTAACGATTTAAACTAATAATATATGAATATAAGGACATGAAGAGCCGTTCGCAGGATGTTGTGCGTAAATGTGAGAATATATATGTATATATATATGAATGCATATATACAGGGTGTCCCAGAATTGCCGTACAATCCTCGTAGACAGGTAGAAGGAGTAAAACTGAGTCGAAAAGTCCTGAACTATTTTTTTCTATTATTTATAATAAAGGAGTAATTATTGAGTAAATCAGGCCAATCAGCGCAGACCTTTAGCCAGGCGCACGTCAGTGAGCCGCGCGCCTGGTGTGTGTAAGCGCTCACTGACGTGTGCCTGGCTAAAGGTCTGCGCTGATTGGCCTGATTTACTCAATAATTATTTTTTTATTATAAATAATATAAAAAAATAGTTCAGGACTTTTCAACTCAGTTTTACTCCTTCTACCTGCCTATGAGAGATTGTACGGCAATTCTGGGACACTCTGTATATATATATATATGTATTCACGTGTAATATTTTTCACGTGAGTTTTTTGGAATTGAAATAACAATTCTTTAAATCAAATATAATGCTAATATTGCATCTTATATATGCAGGGTCCTCAATACTCCCTTAACTAATTTTAAAATATTGCAAAAAAATTTTTTTTTTTAACCATGTTAAAGTTAATTTTTCATATTTCCAATAATTTTCTTCTTATTTTTAACACCGCAAAGATCTTACTTAATTTTTTTCAGCTTAAAAGAATAAACAGCGTCTTTGCGGTAGCTGTTTAAAGTCGCGGGGGTGATTTTGACCCAGTGTGTAGTTTAATTCTCATTGGAATCGTCGCAGAAGAATCCGATAAATTGCAGAAGTTACCACAATTTTTATAAAAATCCTGTAATGGTTAATTACTTTTTTTCTTTTTCACTTGTTTTTTTAAAAAAAAGTTTGTGCGACTAAAACAAACACTATTTTATCTATTTTGCATTCACGTGCTCCGATCAAGTGTTTTATTTTTAAACTAATGAATGAATTAAATTCGGGTTTAAGCCGTTTTGCAGGATGTTGTGCAGAGAATGTGCTTAAATATATATATATATATATATATGCATACACATATATTTAACTAAATAATTTTTTTCCTCCATATAGGATGCTGGATTTGCATCACGTATATATGAAGGACTCCGCATACTCCCCTAACTAATTTTAAAATTCTCTGCACAACATTCTGCAAAACGGCTCAAACAATCCGAATTTAATTCATTCATTAGTTTAAAGACTTCCGAGCCTCGAAGAATCTTATTCTTCTTCATTATTAATTTGTTTTATTTTTATTTCGGAAGACGGTTTTGGAAGAGTAGTTGAGAATATCTAAACCACACACACTCACACACACGCGCGCGCGGCGGTGTCTCGGTGTTAAACCGACAATGAGATGTTAATTTTTTTCCTACGCAAGATTTCGTATTTCCTCGATCGTGTGATTAACGGAGAGCCGCGCAATTTTGTCTTGATTGCAGAAAAAAGCCATTGACAAAGATCGCATCATGATACACACGGGATTGCGAGAGATCAACAATCTCGGTATGATCGATCGACTGAACGGAGAAGAAAACCGGGACATTTGGGGTGACGAGCGATGCGACAGAATTAGCGGCAGCGACAGCAACCTGTTCCCACCCAATTCATTCGCAAACACAAACAAACCCATCTACATATATTCCAAGGATCTTTGCGTGAAGCTACCCTTCCGGTTTTCCGAAGAAACGACCGTTTACGACTTACCGTGTTTAACGTAATAATTAGTTTTTTTAAGCAAGCATGTTTTTATGCAAAGATAATCGAATTATATTTGTATTATATAAAAAACTTCGACACTGTTGAACCGAAACTCCCGTTTTTCTCACGTGGGATTTTGTTTCTCAGGTACAAAATGGAACCGTTAAATTATTCGCAACCTGAAAATCATTGTTTCTGTCCGAAAACGGACGACGGATCGAGAATCTGTCCGCCCGCCGGACTCTTGAACATCTCCTCGTGCATCTTCAATTCGCCCTTGCTCTCGTCGTTCCCGCATTTTTACAACGCCGACGAGTCCCTGTTGGAACAAGTAGACGGATTGAATCCTCAACAAAAGATTCATGAAAGCTACATAAATATACATCCGGTACGTTTCCTCGCTACTACGCCCCAGATAGCCAACTGAGTGCGAGTTGTTGGCAACTTTACCGCAAATATTGCTCATAAGTTTTCAGCAATGTAACAAAATGAGTGTATCCTCTTTTCTTTGTATGTTCTTGCCAGCAACAGTTCCCCACTTGCCAGCAAGTTCCCAACAACTCATCGGCAATAAAAACTTATATTATTTTTCTCAATTTACGAATAAAAATCATTGCTCACATATTGCTGACTCACTTGTCATAAACGTTGGCTACAACAATTGATTGACAATAAAACTCAGCATATTGATGACTGAATTGATAAAAACATTTTCGTTGCATTGAAGAAAAACAACACAACAGTAAGTGGCAAGCAACTAAATCTATACAATGATTTGCTTTATATTGAGTTTTCACATTTGGCTATCTGGGTACGATTCAACGGCGCTCTCTCTTACATATTGTATTCTATTACAAACAAGATAAAAGTAATTTTTTTGTTTTTTTTGTGTGTGTGTGTGTGCAGCGCTTTGGATTAGCAATCGCCGGTTGGTCGAGGCTTCAAGTGAATCTGGACGTGCGAAAAGCGACAGGCACCTTCATCGGCAGGCTGAAGGACGGTCAGATTCTGCCGCTTATCTGGATCGAGAACGGATTGGACGAACTGCCGGACACCGTGTTGAACGAGTTGAAAACGTCGCACGTTACTACGGTCGTTGTGGAAAAGATCTTACAATGGTCCGCTCTTACGGGCATGATAATTTCTCTGATCGCGCTGATCTTTTATTTCTGGAAGTATCGCGCGGGAATGGACGAGAAGATAATCGAAAAGAACACGTCCGGTCGGCACCCTCTCCTTCGATTGTTGTAATCGAACGAGAGACGTGTGAGAAAACGCGAATTTCGAGATAATACGAGATTATCTAAAAAATATTGGAGAGAAATCCTCTTGAAATTTGTTCCAGCTGTGTTTCTTACAGATCGAGTTCTCGGAGGTTTTCATATCTCACGCAAATATCAACATTCAATTGAGGTACTTGACTCGAACATGTCAGTACCCGCACGAACACAAATGTGTTCCGCAATTTTGCGGCAAGATTGCAGCGTGAATTCTAACTAATATTCGCGCGAATAGAATTTACAATACTTCAAGTAACATTAACAATTGCGCGTGATTAATGTAACGTGTGTGTGCGTGTGTGTGTGTGTGTGTGTGTGTGTGTGTGTGCAATGCGAAAGAAGTGTTGAGATAAAAAGATCACATGATGAAGAACGTGTAAAGTTTACGGGAATAGATTGGTAGTTTCACACGTATTATGTTGCACCATGACAAGAAGAAGAAGAAGAAGAAAGGTCACGCCTTGCAAGTCTGTGATTGAGATTTTATCGAAATAAATGGTACACTTTACGTCGACACGGTCGCAATTTGGTACGTGCAATTTTTGGTACCATCACTTTCGTCGTGTTATTAATGAACAATTGCCGTGACGGTACGTTCACATACAGCGATATATTGTACACATGTTCGTATCATGTTATCGACGATAATAGATGATAGTACTTAATTAAGTGGTAACATGTCGGGAGTACGTATTACATACGATCGATTTAATTAACAAGCGCGGGGTTAAACGGTTTCTCGACGGGTAACACAAAGATTGAAGAATGTAGATTTTAAGATTAACGGACGGACATGGGTCGTTTTCGTCTGGAGCAGAATTACTTTCTGAAGAAAGTAATTTTTCTTGTTGTCATATTTGCTAAAAATTCTGAATTAAAACTTTTTTTTCCCTAAATTTAATGATGGTGTCTTACAATAGACAGTTTCAAGAGTATATACACATTGTTTCAGATTTTTTTAGAAGACGAAAACGACCCATGTCCTGCGAATTAAGGTGCCGAAACACACGCCGTCCGTTGATGATTAAGTTGAACCTTTGTGTCTGTGCGAGTTTTCGAATTTTTCTCGAATCGCGAACTCGCGATGTTATTTAAAAGACATATATATAACAACTTCTTTTTGTTTTTTAAAAAAAACATTCAAAGAATAAAAAAAGTATCCGCTCTGTGTACTCTCTTCGCTTGATAGTTGGACATTTGATTTATAAAGACTACTCGTAAGTACATAAATAATTGTATATCTATGTATATAAAAAAATGCGTGTATATATATTTCACTATGTATTGTAAATTTACAATTCTAAACTTTATTTCAATAAATAAAATATTACAGGTTGTAAATAATTCTCGGCACAGTTGTGTAATAAATTTTTATTTTTGGCGTTTTTACAGAAAAAGAGAGAGAGAGAGAATCTCTCTCACAATTTGTTTATCGTTGATATTACTTTTCTACAGATGCTGTCTATCACGATCGTAATTTATTCTTCACAAACTAAATTACAATCGCGCGACATACTTAAATCATTTTACATTTTACACTCGACTAATATATATTCTAGATTATTTATTTGTGTGTGTATTAAATGTTTTTTTTGCAAAAATACGTGCGTCTTACACACTGACAATCCTTTTTAGTGTGTGCTCAAGAGAGTAGAAAAAAAAGAGATTCTCATTCTCTCATACAAAGATAAAACTCGACGTTTTCGCATTTTTGATGAAAAAAAAATATTTTTTTCTGCGTTTTAGCACACACAGTATACACACACACACATACATACACATACACGCACACACGTATCAGCAATTATTGCGTGCGCAGATGATAACACGATAACATTGCACGTAACATAACATTTGCGTATCGCAAACGCGTCGACATCGTACGATTTTGATGTGGAAATGTAACATTTAGTAAACATCAAATCAATATTTCGTCATTGCAAATCGTGTATATCTGCCATGTAATAATTCTCTTTTCTCACATCCGTTTTCTGATTTTTCAATCTCGCTCAACGCTTNTAAAAGAGCGCGTTCAAAGAGTTTCTTCAATTTTGTATTTATATTCTCCCGATAGAATAAAAGAGAAGAATCGCTGAAAACATAGTCTCCCACATTTCTCTTTCGTTAAATTAAAGTTTGAATTAAAATCGACATCCTTTGCTTCTTCTTTCAAATTTTCTTTGCGCACGCAATTAAATGTTAGTGTGTCGGAACAGTTTATATAACTACTCAACGCTGAGACATCGGTGATCTAATTTCCTCGTGCATATTCATTTACCATCTTTTGATTTTCACCGTAGAAAAGTGTAATTTGTGTTTTCCCTCTCGCGTTAGATTTCTAAAAATTATAATTTACATCTCTAATAAAAAAAAATATGTAATATATGTCTTTTACTTGTAATACAATAATAATAATAATAATAATAATAATAATAATGATAAAATAGTAATACATGTACAAACGAACAACGAGGAATAGTACTCTGGTAATTACAATCGGTTCGCGATAACTGCCAAGTTCTTTATATACATATAGAAAACAATTCTGTTGTTTTTACGTTTTAACTATTATTGCTGCGATACACGTGCGATATCTCTGGTTGCACAAACTCCCAC
>NW_018021625.1:0-4042 GCF_002006095.1 Pseudomyrmex gracilis
ATGACTTACAAGGACCCGGCGAGTCGGAATCCACAATAAAACGACTGACCAATCAGATTGCGAGTTACTAGGAAACTGACCAACCAGAGCTTAGGGCGGTGAAAAACGGCTTAACACTACGCGCAGAGGACTGTGAGTTTGTACACACGTAAAAACAGTCGCACGAAACTGGCTAACACAAGATTATGGAAAGATACGTAACTTTAGGCTTGACACAACTATATAGCAGTATGTGATTATAATACAACTGTTGTCGCCGTAGTTTAACGTCATTGCAGACGATTAGGAGGGAAAAAATGTTGGGACGTGACAATACATACTATTATTGAAACTTAATCTTTTTACATATTCTTCTAAGTTAGTAGCTTCTAATTTATTACACGTATCTATAAAATATAAGACAATAAAACTAATAAATAGAATGTTTAGAGAAAATGCAATAATAACTTATTTTTTTAAACATTTAAAATTCCAGCTAAAACAGAAACAAAATTGTATACTAACCACAAATTAATACTATATCACTCTTCCAGATTATTACAAAATGCATTTTTTTTTTTTTTTTGAACAAATATCACACATATCTTCATTTGTTACAACTTGTTTGCTATGTGACAAGACAATTTCTAAAATTTTTAAGTAAAGAAAGGTTTCAGTATGGAGTCTGTCTTCCAAAATTTATTGCCATTATTGCCATTCAATAAGAACCACTACTATTATAGATTCTTTATGAATATCTAATAAAAGACTTATCATCTTTTTGCTTCAGATTCCGAAAATATATGTAAGAAAACATACATTTAACAAATAACCAAAGCACACTAATCAAACATATAACATAATATGTATGTATGTGTATATGTATAATAATCAAACATATAACATAGTATGTGTGTGTATATATACTGTGACCGATTGCACATGCAATTGCTTGCCTCGGTCACCAAGACTCGTCTCCGGGATTTTAAATCGCACGCGGAACCCATCAATCCTCCGAGGCAAAAATTAGATAAAAAAGCGAATTTTAAAATAAGCGTGTTATTTGTTTGTTTCAAATAAAGTATACCGTCGGCCGCGGGCACCTCACCGGTATCGGCAAAAATACCATGAAGAGGCCAAGGCCGGAAGAGACATCAAAGGGCGAGGAAAGATAGAGGCAGAGTAAAGCGGCGCAACGAGAGAGAAAATACGGCTACCGACAGGCACGGCACAGGGAAAGGAGACGGTACACAGGCCATAACAGTCGTTGGAAAACAGCGAAAAGCAATCGGATCTTTGGCAGGGTCACTTAAGCCACAAGGCGACGCAGTCAAAACACTGACGGATATCTCCAGCGATAACAACGGCTGGCCTTGAACGACACTAACTAAGGGAACCTCGCGAAGTGGAAAATTCTGATTTTGATGAAACTTGTAGGGGAGATCAATAAATGAATGTTGACGTATTCCGTTGCGGCCCAAAAACGGTTTTAAGGAATGAAGTCACCTCTTATACATATACCGACTTTTTACTTTTTTCAATTTATTTTGACAATTATAGAAGATGTCAAGAAATGTTTTATACAAAAGTTTTATTTAAAAATGTGCTCTATTTAATTATAGTAATTTTAATTAATATTAAAATTAATATTAAAAAACAATTTATTTAAACAAAAAATGTTTTCATAAATGTATAAAACACAGTTTGTTTGACCAATATTATTAATGTAAATAAATAGAAGTATTTTTACCATAAAACTTTTGTATAAAACATTTTTTAATATTCTCAGTAGTTTTTGAGATACATCGAGAAAATCGCAAAGCCGCTTTATATGAGGAGTGGTTTTGCTCTAGAAAGAATCAATTTTACTTCGCTACTGAAAATTTCTACATCTATTTGTTCATTTATTTATTTATTTATACATGTATACACAATTTTATTGCAAGAATATGTCTATATATAATCGCACATTAATACAATTTTAAAATAATTTGTCTTCAAAATTTATTTTTATCATTTCTTATATAAGAAACTATCTATTGCGATATATTTTATTATAAAGGTATTTGTTTCAACAAAGATGTTTTTATTCTCTAAATATTTCTATGTTGCAGTGCAACGTGACTTGAGAAATCATTGAAAATATTTATATTACATTTGTAATATCGCTTATTGTAGTGTTGCAGGATACATGCTGCGTTGACACCAGTTGGTAGAATATGTCGGTTTATTCGGTTGCGTTTGTGTTACATGTATATATATATATATATATATATATATATGTATTGTGACGTTTTTCTCCGATGTTACGAAATTCCCACGTCGTCCCGCCCGAAACGGAAAGATACAAGATCGGGACACGGACGGAAGTCCGCGAGATAGGAAACGTCTGTATCGGCAGGACAGAAAAAGGTGTCAAACCGAGCAACCACTGTACCGAGCCGACGGATCCTTGGATCAAGTTTTGGGCGCCAGACGCGTACTCGCGTCAAAATGTGCGTCGCTCGACACAATGGGCCGACTAGCTGGATTTGAAACGGAGAGGGGGTGGGTCGGATGATAATTAAACACGGCTGTCCCGAACGAATCTCGGATTAGGTTCACAATCAACCACACTGCAGATAGATTAGGAGAAATAAACAATTTATTATAACGCCGCGGAATCAGAGACAATTGAGCGAAAGTAACAAAAAAAAATACAAAATAAAGTTCACCGGTAGGATACGGCGAGATCGTTTGGTCGCGGCGGCAGTAATTACAAAAGAAAATAAAGAAAAAGAAAATAGAAAAGTAGAGACAATTAACAAATACTTCCAACAGAAGCGTGATCTATCGCAAGACCGATTTCGTATATTTACTCGGTATATCGAGGACGCTACGTCGTCGCGCTGACTTCACAGACGCTATACACTACCAGGCGTTATAATAGGCAAAGACACAAGCGAGTTAACCATACCCTTCCTGACGCTGCAAAGCGGCGGGGTCGATTAATCTAGCTAAATCATGCGCTTATCACTAGACAGGCCACCAGGCGTAATATCGATGCCGAGGGACTTACTTGATTTCGCAGGGGCTGGTAAGGCTGGCGCCGGACACGGCACAAAGCTCTCGCCGAATTCCCGTCTCCGGTCACCGTGCACGTAATCAAAAATCACGCAGCATGCACGTGCCAATGAACACACCCGAGCAAAGCGCTCACGAATTCGGAAGAGCTTGTTCCCCGGAACGAGAGCTAGACGCTCCTCGATCCGCGAGATCCTCTAGTACGGTACGGTAGATCTCGTAGATTCGGTACGATAACGGTACGAAATTCTTTTAGTATAGCTCTTCCGAATCGCTCACCCCTCGCTCTTGGCAGATCACTCGGGAAATCCACACCAAAATGCTATAGAAAACGTGATAGCGGTACGGTAGAATAGCGCAAAAGATTGATGCAGTAGCAGATAATCTATAAGCGGTGATTAGTAGGCAGGATGCGACACGTTACGATAGCGTTAGTTTCGAAATACGATATTCGGTACGGTATTCGGTACGCGGATCGGTACGATACCCGGTACAAAATATGGCGGTAGCGAAACGATACACNAGACAAACGATACACTTACTTGTACACGCAAAACGCAAGGGAATACAAAAATGCTGCTTGGCGCTTTACCGGAACTCCAGGGCTTGAGCTACTCAACAGAGTACTTACGCGACACGCACTTAAACCTACGAATTATCACCACGAAGCCCCGTGGAATCCGATTCTAGCCGCTGCCGAAAACTCTACAACTATGGCGAAGGTTATGTCCTTGCCGGTACCCAAACGCGAAATTCAGCGACTAGCTTCGACACGAGACTCAAGTAACGCAGATTCGTAGCTCACAAAGTAACGAAGACACCTCACCGTACGTCGTCGTCCTTCTCCATGTAATTGAATCGCTCGAAAATGCTTCTCAGACAGTCGATCGTCGGGAGCGTCGTTAGTGCGTCCGTCCGGTTCAGTAGGCTGCGACCAAGAGAGCGAGGATTGAGATCGATTCGGGGTCGATGCGTCTGAGCGCGCTAGGATCGCGTAGGG
>NW_018021625.1:10412-13247 GCF_002006095.1 Pseudomyrmex gracilis
TATATATATATATATATATATATATATATATGTAACACATCACGCATATTTTTCACTTACGTAAGCACAATGCGGAGTAGTCATGTATTTTGTACGTAAGAATAATTGTTTACATAATCAAATGACTTTGATCAAAGAAAACTGTAATGTTTTTGTGCAAAATGTTTATGTCATTTTTCCTTGAATATGTATCGCAAAAACAACTCAAACTTTCCGCGTTCCAATCTATAAATAAAATGATGTGACATCATATAAATTGGAATTGCGCCACGTAGTTGTAGTATAAAGTCACCAAGCCATCAAGTGTAACAATTCATTTAAGTGTGAGATTATCCGAGTTTGTATTTTCAAAAACAGTGTCTGTGTATCTTTAACAAAGATAACAAATTATAACAAGATAACAAAGCAAAATGTTACATGTGAATACTACAAATGTTATTAATATGTTAATTGTGTCATTCCAAATTGTAAATATTCCACAAACACCTGTAAATGATAAAGAAATTGAATTACATGATACTATAAAGGATATTATACAAAATACAATGGATGACTTATTATTTGCTATGGAGACCGACACTACATTAAAATTCGAGAATTATTGAGATGCAAATATATGTGATGCAGTATTTGTTGGAGCAGACGAAGTAGAAGAACTTGAAGAAAGTGATGAAGATAAGGAAGAAGATACTTGTACACCAGAAGGAGAAATTGTAAATAATTACTATAAAAGAAAAGCTGTTAAATTCTAGAAAAGTGGAAAAAAAAGCATTACATTTTATCAACAGTACAACATCGTTTTAAAAANGTAAAGTCCTTGTCGCAATTATATAAATAGGACCTCTCTTTACAAAAAAGTGGTACTCATAAACAAAAACTATTAGATATTTTTCAATATGTCTTGGAAAAGTTCAAAGACGCTAACAACAACAATATAATCATTCATGATTTAGATCTACGACGATGGACCTTAGAAGCAAAAGAACAAATTAATCTTCCTCATTTTATAGCAGGAGCAACATGGGTAGTAACTACACAACACTTTCAATCTTGGTTTACAAATGTATTTTTACCCGGAACTGGAAGCTTCAGTGTGTTATTATTAGATTCTTGGAGCGGACATTGTTCTCAAATTCTACAAGAGTTTATGCCATCTACAGATTAAGATGTACGAATTTTAACAAAACCAAAAAAAAACTGCAGGAATGATTCAATCTTTTGAAGTTTACGGATTTAGGCTATGGAAACACTTTGTGAGGACATTTAGTGATCGCGTTATATTGTTAAATTATGATATCAATTTACATTTGAAAAATAATATTATCAAGTTACAATCCTTACCGCATATACAACTATCTTCTCTACGATTCCATAATCTTTTCAAATATNCTTGGTTTAAAAGTGGCTACATCAAAGAACGACCACTACAGTTCAAAAACTCAGTAGATTTTTGTTTTTCCGGAAAAGATATACAAGAAATACCACGCTGTTCTATATGTGGAGCACCTGCTATAATACGTTGTTCCTGGTGCAAGAAATATTTTTGTATGCATCATTTTTTGAAAAATATCATAATTGTAAACACTATGAAATATAGAACTTTTTCGTAAGTAAACAATTTTACTCAAATAAGCATAATATTTTTTGCTAATGTTTAATAATATTTTTATGCATTATAGGACATCTTCTGTCAACACATGATGTGATAGGTCTTATGGAAAATGTCCACAGAATTAATGCACGACGTTTGCCACACCTTAAAGAATGAAGAAGCACGTTTAACCAAGCAAAATATTTCTAACTCTTATTATGAATAAAAAAATATATTCAAATAGATCAAACAAACACTATTGTATAATACAGTATAAAACTAATAAATTACTAATTGATCGCAAATTGAAAGTGAATTTGTTTAAAATAAAACAATATTAACAATGGAATTGTGTAGATTACATTACTAAAATATCTTTGACAATATTTGATTCTGAAAATAATAACGTGCAATATACATATATTTAGGACACAGATAATTATTAACTATACAAATAACAAATTTAGACAGTTAGATTTAAATGTGTTGGTAACCTTCTTACATTCTTGTTTAAAAAACTATAAAGTGCATTCAAAGATTAAAAGTATCTATAGTAATATACAGTGAAAAAAGTATTTGTACACTTACATTTAAAAATAATGCACATAATAGTTTAAAGTTGTATATCTTATAATGGAAATTTAGCATTAATCGAAGAAATTATGAAGGCTCAAAGACATATCAATGTGTCGCAGGATATTTTACTACAGAGTACAAGATTAAAAACTTGTTTTGTATTAAAAACTTCAAGAGAATTGTGTATTTTTTATGTAAAACGGTAGTGTACTACTCATTTTTTGAGTATAAAATTTTCGTTTTTTTTTTTTAAATTGCTCTAAGTACAATATTGAGAGTTCTTGAAAAATACTGCTTCCGTACATCATATGGCATTAATAGACATATTTTGTATTAATATATTATTTTATTATATAAAAATAGTTTAACAAATGTGAGTGTACAAATACTTTTTGGATTCACTGTACATATATTACTATACATCTTATTATCTATCATCTCGTCTTATATACGTTATTTTTACGTACAAAATACGTGACTACTCCGCATTCCCGAGTAGAAAATGATTTAGGTTTGCCTGCATTTTGCTCCGAGCGCAATCAGGTAATGTCATGGCTTGCCTTATTTTGGAAAACCTGATCCGGTGCTGATAGTGTCTACATCAGGGTTACCGTATTATTTGATACGTGTGGCTCTTCTGTCAGCGCCGCAATGAGGGCTGCTCTATT
>NW_018021625.1:16572-21000 GCF_002006095.1 Pseudomyrmex gracilis
GAACGACTCGGCCATTTTAAGGTTATTAATGTCTTATCGACGTCTCTAACCTATCTTTAGGTCATATGGCACCTACTGCTGCATTCTAATATGATGGGAATGTCAAATTCAAATTTGTCCGGATTTAAGTGGCGGACCCTGTATATATATGTATACACATATATGCGTCAAAATAATTTCTTTTCTCCATATAGGATGCTGGATTTACATTACAGGTTCACCTCCTGGCTGAGGAGTTTTTTTCGCAATATTTTAAAATTAGTTAGGGGTGTAGACGGGGTTCTTCATATATATGTGATGCAAATCCAGCATTCTATATGGAAGAAAAAAATTATTTCGAAGTATATATGTGTATACATATATATATATTTAAGCACATTCTCGGCACAACATCCTGCCAAACGGCTCCTACAACCAAATTTATTTTATTCATTGATTTATAATGGTTTCTAGTAATTCCTTAATTTTATGATTAATTATATTAGCTTACCTATTTTATTCTTGCCATTATTTTTTTATTCAACTATATTTTTTAATAATATGTTCAACGAGGATAATCCTCAAGTTCAGCGTAGAAAATCAATGCAGTAGTAAAATAGGCGTAACTGAACGGTTTGCAGGATATTTTGCAGAAAAATAATACTCAAAGCAATTTTGTCCCAAACGTTTTGACTATGTATTGAGTCTTCTTCAGTGAGTACTACATGTGAAAATTAAACTTTAATAATTTAGCGTTTAACAATAAAGTGTCTTATGATACAAATGTATAAATACTTCAAATTAATAATAATTCACATTATATAATTGTAACAGTCAAATTCTAAAATCGATAGAGTCAGTTGTCAAGGTAAAGATGTTGTATAAGCTATGACCGGAGATAAGTCAAATTGAATAACAAGATGTGATGTAAAGTGAATTCTTATTAAATTTGTTGGGAACTTTGCTTTATTCTGTGTAAGAGCGGTAAATATAAATTGTCCAATAATTCAGTGTCAGTCATTCTGTTCAAACTGTGTCTTTGTAATTTTATGTGTACCATCTCAGATGTTAGTCTTTTATGGTAGTTAGATTCTTTATCTATAATGCTTATTTCGTTCCAGTTGACATCGTGTCCTGTTTGGACAAAATGATCTGTGAGAACTGAATTTTGGTTGAGAGTTTTAACTTTATGTTTATGTTCTTTGATACGTGTGTTAAGTAGTCTTTTTGTTTGGCCGATATATGTGGCATCACATGAGCTGCAAGGGATGTTGTATATTACATTTTTTTGTTGTAAGACAGTCGTTATATCTTTATGTGTTTTAATGAACTGGTTAAGTTGATTTAAATTTCAGTATGAGAGTTTAAATTGTTGGGTTTTGAATTTGGATAATTGTAAATTATAATTAGTTGCTGTTTGTGCGAAAGGTAATAGGAAATATTTAAAGGGGGTATCTATATTATCATATTGTGTATTGGATTTTTGTATATTTAATTTGGTTGTAATTAAGATTTTAATTCCGTGGTTGATAGTATTGAAAATTAGTTCTATAGGATAATTATTATTGATGAGTGTTTGTATGCAAAAGATAGGATTTTTTTGATGAAAAAAAGGATGGGATACTAAAACTACCCTATCAACTAATGTGTATATAGTGCCGATCTTGTGGCAGATAGGATTTTGAGACAAGTAATTGAGATATTTACCTGAAAATGTCGGTTTATGATAACAATCACAAATTATGACATTTTCTTTTAATATGATACTTATGTTTAGAAAATGTAGTTGATTATTTTCTTGCAGCTCATGTGCGAATTGTGATCTTTCATGGAAAGAGTTAAACAGATTTACAATTTTTTGAAGTTTGTTTCTTGGCGCTGCTAGTGCAATGTCGTCAACATAACGTATGTAAACTGGTATGTGAAATTTCAAATTATTTAGTGCTTGTAGTTCTAGGTCTCGCAGAGTAATAGCAGCCATTATTGGAGACAATAAAGATCCCATTGAGGTTCCATAAATCTGTTTGTAAATCTTGTTATCAAATGTAAAATATGTAGACTCCATTACAAATCGTAGCGTCAATGTAAACTCACTTGTATACAATGATACAAGCAAAAGTTACTAGATGGAGATTTATCAAACTAAACTCAAAAATTACACAAAGTGAGTTCATATTGGCGCTTCGATTTGTAATGGAGTCTACATATTTTACATTTGATAACAAGATTTACAAACAGATTTATGGAACCCCAATGGGATCTCTATTGTCTCCAATAATGGCTGATATCAGTCTGCAAGACCTAAAACTACAAGCACTAAATACTTTGAAATTTCACATACCAGTTTACATACGTTATGTTGACAACATTGCACTAGCAGCGCCAAAACACAAACTTCAAGAAGTTGGAAATCTGTTTAATTCTTTCCATAAAAGATTACAATTCACACATGAGCAGCAAGAAAATAATCACCTACATTTTCTACACATGAGTATCATATTGAAAGAAAATGTCATAATTTGTGATTGTTACCATAAACCGACATTCTCAAGTAAATATCTCAATTACTTGTCTCAAAATTTTATCTGCCACAAGATCGGCACTATACAGGGTGATTCATTTTAATCGCTCCAGGCGGATATTTCAAATGTTGTTGAGTTTAGAAAAAAAATGTTTTAGACAAAAGGTGTAGGATTTGGAAGAGGTTATAAGAAGGTGGACTTGAGTTTTTGATAAAGGTAAAACTGAAGGTCATATGAAGGTCAACTTGGGTTTTTTAAATGGGATGTAGTATTTTTCATTGCATATTCTGGAAGAACATAAAATTCTGCATTAAAATTGTCTGACACGTTTTTCATGAAAATCCATAATTTTTGAGGAAATTTAGCAATTAAAGAAAAAATGTTAATTTTTTGTAACGAGAATCATGCATCAATTTGTACATGTTTATGAACATTTCTCGTTCTTAGAGTTACCCGGAATCAACGGCGTGGACGTGACGAAAATCTGATTCCATCGGGGTACTTGATTTACGTGAATCCCTTTGCCTCTCACGTGCGCGCGCGCGTGTGTGTGTGTGTGTGTGTGCATGCGCGCGCGCGTGCACTCATTTATGTTAATGATAACGTTATAACAATTGTTCAAATGTACCTCCATTTTCGTCGATACATAACTGAATTCTTCGTCGAAATTCCACAATTGTTTGTCTCAATATTTTAGTTGGTATGTTTCTGCATGTTTCTGTTATGCGTTGTTTCAGATCTTCTGGTGTCGTAGGTACTCTTTTATAAATAGTATTTTTTAGATAATTCTATAGATAAAAATCAAGAGATGTTAAATCTGGTGATTTAGGCGGCCATGTGATGAAACCGTTTCGTCCAACCTTGTAAATACCTATGATTTAAAAAATTTGTTCCGATTTGTGCGCAATGTGCACCCGCCCCATCCTGCTGTATCCACATATTTTGAACCGTGTGTAAATTAATATTTTTCAACATCTCCGGTAATTCATTTTGTAATAAATTAAAATAAGCTTTGCCAGTATGATTACCTTTAATAAAGTATGGTCCTACAATGCATCCGTCGAGAAGGCTACACCATACGTTTACTTTCCACCGATGTTGATTATCGACATGTTGAACTACAAAAAAAACCGATAACAAAAGAAAAGATTTATTGTTCAACGGCGAATTTGGCTATTTTCCTGGATGGAGAGTGACGACGACGTACGGTGAGGTGTCCTCGTCTGATTTGTGAGCCACGAATCCGCGGTACTCGGATCTCGTGTTGAGGCTAGTCGCTGAATCTTGCGTGCTGGTACCGGCAAGGACATAACCTTCGCCATAATTTCGAATTTTTGCCAGCGGCTAAAATTGGATTTCACGGGGCTTCGTGGTATTAGTTTGTAGGTCTAAGTGCGTCTCGCGTAATTACTCTATTGAGTATTACAAGCCCTGGAGTTTTAGTAACGCGCCAAGCAGCATCTTAGTTTTTAAGTTGTGTCTCGTGTGAACGAGTTTATTTATTGTATCGTTTCGCGACCGCCATATTTTGTACCGGGTATCGTACCGGTCATCGTACCGTATACCGTACCGATTATTGTATCATCAAACTAACGCTATTGTAACGTGTTTTGTCCTGCGTAGAATTTACAACTTATCGGTCACTTGCTGCTGTACTGACCTCGCACGCTATTTTATCGTACCGCTAGTACATTTTCTAAGGCATTTTGGTGTGGATTTTCCAAGTGATCTACCTAAAGTGAGGGGTGAGCAATTCGGAGGAGCCATAAAAGAGAAATATCGTACCGCTATTGTACCGAATCGAAGAAATCTATCGTACCGTACTGGGGGATCTATCGGATCGGAGAGCGCGTAGCTCTCGTTTTGTGTGGCGACCTCCACGGCGGACTCGGGTGACACTCTATTGACCACAGTACGATTCGACACC
>NW_018021625.1:21320-25510 GCF_002006095.1 Pseudomyrmex gracilis
GTCGAATCGTACGGTGTCGAATAATTTGGTGTCGAATAAATCTGTGTCGAATCGAGCGGTGTCGAATCGTACTGTGGTCAAACGGAACCCGCCCGGCGGACTCGCCCTTTGAAACAGAAGAAGGCTGCAGTTATTTCGATTTGAAACTGAACAAGCTTTATCAGCGAGCGCTTTACTCGGGTGTGCTAATAAGCACGTGCTTGCTGCTTTATAATTGGTTGCCGAAGTATACTGCGTACCAGTGACGGGAATTCGGAGAGAGCTTCGCGCCGTGCATGGCCGCGGCGTAAGCCTGACCAGCCCCTGCGAGATCAAGTAAGTCCAGCGGCGTAGATATTACGCCTTGCGACCCGCCTTGGCATGTCTAGTGGTAAGCGCACGATTTGGCCAGATTAATTGATTCAGCCGCTTTCAGCTTCTTGAAGGCTTTGATTAAAACGCTTGTTACGTTGTCTACCCTACCGCCTGGTAACGTAGAGTTTACGTGAAGTCCGGGTGACGACGTAGCATTCTCGGTGTCACGCGTCGTTATAAGAAGTTGATCCTGCGATCGAGTACGTTTCTTTGTAAAGTGTATTGATAATCGTCACCGTAATTTTGTATTTTCTTTTATTTTATTTTCTTTTGTGGTCAATTACCGCCGCGACAAAGCGAACTCGCCGTATCATAAAGGTGAACTTTATTTTTGTATTTTTTTTTGTTATTTTTGCAAAGTCGTCTCTTACTCCGCGGTATTATAATAAATTGTTTATTTCTTTATCTCTATCTGCAGTGTGGTTGATTGTGATTCTAATCCAAGATTTGTTCGGAACAGCCTTGGTTATTTATCACCCAGACCCAACTTTTCTCCGTTCCAATAGAGCTAGTCGAGCGACGCACATTTTGACGCGGTTACGCGTCTGACACCCAAAATTTTTACTAAGGATCCGTCGGCTCGGCGCAGTAGTGTGCTCGGTTTACCACCCTTTTCTCTCCTGCCGATATAGACGTTCCCGATCTCGCGGACTTTTGTCCGTGTCCCAATTTTGCACTTCCGTTTCGAGCAGGACAACGCGAGAAATCTGTAAGAACTCCGAAAAACGTCACAAATTATATGATGTGAATTATTGTGTGGCAACTACATAGTAACCACCACAAGCGCCTACAGATAGGCAACCAGCGCGGCAGCCATGAACAGAGCCTAAGCCTAGGCGCCGCAGCTCTCGCGGTAGCGGCACAGAGCGGCGGGCGCAGTTCAACTCGCCGCCGCTTTGCGGCGCACGAAGTGAACCTCCTCGCGGGAAAGAGTTTAGCGCCGAGGTCTATATAAGAGGCCCGCTTGGCAACAGCGAGCACCGATTTCTCTCTCGGCATTGACGGAGTACACGACGGAACAGCTAGTAGCATCCGGAGTTCTCCACTCTGCAAAATAAAGAAAAGTATCTTGAAGGGCTCCAACATAAGGCCAGTGCCACCCCGTTCACCAGGGGTACAGTCTGGGCGCCAGGAAGCCGACGTCAGAGAGCGACACGTCCATTGGGAGTTGCTGCCGTGGAAACTCCACCCGCTGGACCTTCCACACCGCAGGCTCACCAGGCCACCGAGAATATTCCTGACTCCAGGAGACATGAGGATCTGGAGGTTCACCTCACCCCGGGAGGATTGGCTGAGTCTCCTCCGGCTGATATCACCCTTGCGATCAACCACCAAGGAGCAGGCAACGCAAACCACCGCTGTTAGCCGGACGACGCGGGGAACGCTCACCAGCCAGCCAGAGTTCACGACACGGGCTTCGCAGGCAGGCCCCGCAACCAGAGAACAAGGCTGCCAATCCGACTCCGACTGGGAAGCACCAACCACGAGAGATCAAACGGTACAAACGATCCTACCAGGAGAGACCTCTACCGACAGGCAAAGCAGCACTCCCTCGAAGAAAGTGGAGAGACCGACCTCCAGGGGTCTCCACAGGAGAGCAAGGTCGGAGCCCAGCAAGGAGATAAGGCGGGTCTACACTACCTGCACGAAGCCGCATCTTCAGTGGAGCGAGGGACCAAAAGCAGGCAGATAAAACACCAAGGCGAAGCGCACAAACGGCCCTTTTCAGGGCCCCCATTATATCACTTACTTATACTGAATTCCACGGGAGTTTGCAACAACTGTAAATAGCTGTAAATACATCGTAAAGTTAAAACTACCTTGTGAGCTTAGATCATTTAACGCTCCCGACATTCTCACGAATCCAAGAGGGAAGGCCTGGAACGGACACGCCATCACACAAATACCGCCACATTGGTGACCCCGACAAAAGAACATGGCGAAGAGACAGGATACCACCATCTTCGTAAGCGACGAGGAGGCGACAAGCAGCAGGGCTGTAATGCGAATACCAGCGTTCTGGCCAGAAGACCTGAAATTGTGGTTTGCACAATTGGAAAGCCAGTTCGCCGTCTGCGAGGTAAAAGGTGACGACGCAAAATACGCGTATGTATTGGCAAAGCTAAAACCACGGCAGGCAAGAGAGGTAAAGGATGTGATCACCCAACCCCCGCCGGGAAACAAGTACACAACATTAAAGAAGGCATTAATCCAACGTCTAACCGACTCACGCGAACAACGAATGCGGCAACTATTGGAGCAAGAGGAATTAGGAAATAGAAAGCCATCACTGTTTTTACGACATCTTACGACCCTCGCAGGAACGACCGTATCGGACACGTTACTACGAACATTATGGCTCGGGCGCCTTCCGCCACAGGTCCAAGCCATCCTGGCAACAAGAGCCGAGGACGACTTACGCAGTGTCGCCGAACAAGCAGATTGGATCCATGAGATCAATAGCAGAACAGTTGTACTGGCAACAACACCGCATGTAGCAGCAGCAGTAGCAGCACAAGGAACAACAGCAGATCAGATTGAGGCCCTGACAAAACAGATCGCAGCATTGACAAACCAAATGGCCAAACTCATGAAGCAAGGCAGGTCCCGATTAAGGAGCCGTTCCCGGAACAGAGCTAGAAAGGACACAGGGGAAGAGAAAGACATCTGCTATTATCACCACAGATTCGGAGAAGAAGCCCGCAGGTATGCACAACCTTGTGCGTATAAAACAAAAAACAATGAGGCCAGTCATTAATGGCGGTAGATGACGACGGCCCGAAACCACGCCGCCTCTACATGGTGGACAGAAAAACGCATACAAAATTTCTAGTCAACACCGGATCCGACGTAAGCATATACCCCCGGAAAATGACAAGAGGCATAAGCCGAGCAGGACACAGAATGGAGTTGTACGCGGCGAATGGGACGAAGATCAGGACATATGGAACCGTCACTCTGCAACCCAAATTCGGCTTACGCAGAACATTTCTATGGCGATTTGTCATCGCAGAGATTACGCAGCCAATAATTGGAGCAGACTCCCACTTTCACATTCTACCAGACGTCAGAAAAAGGAGGTTGGTAGACGGAAAAATGGGATTAAGTACGGCAGGGAAAACAAGGCATTCAAGAATAGCTTTAATAAAAACACTGGAAGGAAGCACGCGTTACCATAAAATACTAGCAGGGTTTCCGGAACTCACAAGGATAGGAGATTAGACAAGAAGAGTAAACCATGGCACGGAGCACCATATCACGGTACTCGCAGGACAACCAGAAACATCAAAGCCAAGGAGACTAACGGCAGAGAAGCTGAACGCTGCAAAAACGGAATTCAATCTTCTACTAAAGGAAGGCATCATCAGGCCATCACGAAGCCCGTGGTCAGCACCACGCCATATGGTACCAAAGAATAACAAGGCATGGAGACCATGTGGGAACTACAGAAGGCTAAATGCAAGAACCGTGCCAGACAGATATCAGATACCCCACATAGAGGATTTCACACAAGCACTACATGAGAAAAAAATATTCTCAACTATTGACCTAGTGCGAGCGTTTACTCAAATACCAGTAAAACCAGAAGACATTTCGAAGACAGTGTTACGTCCCGGTCGGTCGCGGCTAAAAAAAAAATTAAAAGAACTTTAGTTCTCGGACCATTGACTGGGAATTACCACTGTTTTGGGTAAAAACCCGGGATCGCCCGCGGCAAGGGAGTCGTTCACGAAAACGTGGGAAAAGAGATACGACGGGACCGGTTTTAGACGCGGTCTCCGGAGAAAATAAACACTGTGGGGTCGTCGAGGTTACGCACGCCTTCGTAGTTAACC
>NW_018021625.1:25997-32748 GCF_002006095.1 Pseudomyrmex gracilis
TTATTTTTTTATAAATTTTAATTTATAGATGCACTTGTTGTTTACACTTAATACAGTACCGTCCGAAAGCCTAGTGATCGGCTTTTTGCTGTTACGAGCTGCCATAAGCAGTTAATACAGTGTTCACCCTAACCTAAAAATCATCCTATATGTTTAAAATGTATTATAATATTGTCACTACATGTTAAACATGCAAGACAATTAATAGAAAACACGCGAATATTTAATGGTTTCTTAACTTGTCCAAAAAAGGAATATATGGAGATCTCATTGTATAAAATAACCATACAACTAAAGTTGCAAAAAGTAGCAGCTAATTGTTACCAATTTTGCTAGATAAAAGTATAAACTACAAGCCTAAACAAAAATTTTGGTGGGATATTGCGGGATATATAACTTTTTGTCTATATTTGTAAACATTTTCAGAAAAGTTTTAGCGTTTTCTTTATAAACAATGTTATCATTATACAATCTTCAATCCGACAATTTTAGTTATTTCAATACGAATAAATATTCTACTTACCTCCAGGAATAGCATCCATTTTACAAAATTAAAATCACTAATTTTTTCCAGAAGTTATGCACTTCTAAAGTATACGTTTATTTTCGTACTGACGCACACGACACGCTGCTCAAACGAAAGCCAACTTTGAATTAAAGTATAGACTCAGGTACAAAAGATAGACCCTTCTCTCTTTTGCCATTCAATAGGCACATTGTCACTGTAGCCAACTCAACAGTTAGAATTCTCTAGATCAAAACTTTATTTTTGGGGTTTTGACCACGTTTTTGAGATTTTGGACCACTGTGCGCCGTGAGAATTGGTAGTTGGAAGGATCCTCAAGATTCGCCGTTCGGGCGCTTCTTTCGGCACAGGTAACGAGATGCGCTGTTTAACGAGCGCGTCTACGCAAGGAATTAGGAGTATAAACTTTTGCACAACACACAAATGACTCAATAATCAATATCTCAGTTGAGTATAATAATGAGTATATATTCTGAATACTATATGATACAATCAATGCTTTTGACTTTACTCAAGTGCGAACAATAGGCTGAATACTTGAGTTTTAATACAGCATGCAAGCGTTAAAATTTATCTTTAATTATTACTCGAATTTAATAAAGAATACATAAGAATAAAGTGATAATATAAAGGTAATATTAGTAGCGACTTACGTTTACTTGTAGTTTACTCTTAACGCTGGATTTCTTAGGAGGTAGAGAAAAGGACCCGTGAATGCGGGATGGACTCGACGGCTTCGGTCGAGATGCGAGACTTGAGAGAGAATTGGAAGTCGACTGTCCTGGACCACGGCTCGAACTACTCAGGACTGAACTCGGCTCCGGAATGAAAGAGAAGGGCCAGCTCGCTAGGAGAGGCAGTGGAAGGGGCTGTTTGTCCGAGAGTGGGATCCGAAGGCGGAGTCGTCCGGGTAGGGATGAGGCTTATGCGTGGTTTGAAGGTTAGGCCGCGNATCGTACTTCAATTTAGACAAAAGTTGGTATCCCGAAGTTTTCGAGGTCGCTGATTATGAATCTGAAGTCAAAAGTTTAAAAAACAAAATGGCGGATCCCAAAACCATAGTCAAAATATGAAATTGTACTTCAATTTAGACAAAAATTGGTATCCCAAAGTTTTCGAGGTCGCTGAATCTGAAATTAAAAGTTTTAATAACAAAATGGCGGATAAAAATTTTAAACATAATTTGTGTTACAGGAGTTGTACAAAGTTTATAAGTAAAAATTAATAAGGTAAAGCTAAAATTGTATTTATTATAGTAAAAAACGAATAAAAATAGTGTAAAAAACAAAGTAATTATTCAGATAAATTTTCGTCTTCCGATTCTTCGTCATCATCTTCTGAAGTTTCATAAAATGAGCTGTCTTCAGCTCGAAGTTGCGTTTCTGTTTGTTCTGCAGCTTGAATTTTAGGTGGAATCAATAACTTTAAGGCATCTGGTGATAAAGTTTTTAATTTTTTTTGTGGCAATTTTCGCAAACTTGATATATATGGATCTGATGTAATCATAAGTCGTAAAAAGACATCCTCCATGGTTTTTGCTCGAGAGCATTTTCTCGAGAAGTCCTCTCGAAATCTTTTTATATATTTATTCATTGCCTCTTGGGCATCTTCTGACATTTGTCCTATTGGCAGTAGAGCAGAGGCTATAATTTTCGTTCCGTGAATCAATAATTTGTGCACGGAAGTTGGCATGTAATACCATGGATACAGCTCGACGAATTTCCTTGCAGTTGCAACTGCATATTCTTCAAATTTAAGTAAGTCAATGTCATGACCACACGAAATTACTTGCAAAATTACGTAAAATCTGTTTATTAAATTTTCGTCAACTCCCGTTATAGAAGCAGATATTATCGCGTTTTCGAAAAAACGCCGAGCTGTGTTCCCATCGTTTGTGCTTCCAAATCCAGGCTTTGGACGATCAACAATAAGTCCTAATTGCAACCGGAAACCCTTTTGTATCAAAGCCTTTCGATTTTCTATAATCTGCTTCTCTTCTTTGCTACGAGCTTGCCACTTTTTAATGTCAAGTTTGTAGGATAAATGCAAACAACATTCAAAAAAGCGTATCCATGCGTGTAGTGTCGATAATCCAAAACGTAGATAATTTTCGTTGAGTTCTTTTTTAATAATCTCATCAATTTGATTAAATTGTTTTGATGTTGCTCCGCACAAATAGCAACGTTGAGCAGATGAAGTTGACGAAACTGCATTACAAACTTTTCCATCTATCATGGTTAAAGCTAGGTTGTAACGTATAGAAATTTCTTTTCCATCTATAATCCTTTCAAAAGGAACAAGTGTTGTTATTTGTTCTTCAATATAATTAATTTCGTTCATGGTCGCCTGTGTATTTTCATGGAAAAATTGAAGTCTGATCGGTCTACAAAACCGAGGAGACGAAGGTCTTGGATTCTTCCAAACAATAATTTCTTCGGGCGTGTTCCGTTTGACCACAGTACGATTCGACACCGNATCTAACGGAATTACGTATATGTATGACTTGCTAACCTTAACTTATACTATATTACGCACGTACGACGTGCCGCAACTTACAAGATATGGAATACATGTATATGTATGCGCATGCGTTACCTTACGAAAAATTATAAGTCAAAAATGTGGCGCGGACGTAACAACAGCAATAAAAACGCCATTCGGATTGTACAAGTTCGCCTTCATGCCGTTTGGATTAAGAAACGCGGCACAAACATTTCAGATATTTATAGACAAAGTATTGCACGGTATGCAATTCTGCTACGCATACATCGATGACATACTCGTGGCATCAACAACAGAGGCAGAGCATGAGAAACACCTACGGGAAGTCGTTGGACAGCTATGGAATAAAAATAAACCCGGCGAAGTACGTCTTTGGAGAAACCGTGAAGTTCCTAGGATATCTAGTCACAGGAGAAGGGACGAAGCCACTGCCAGAAAAAGTAGAAGTCATCAAAAAATTTCCAAAGCCACAGACAGCCAAACAACTACGCCAGTTCTTAGGGATGTTGAACTTTTATCGGAGATTCATCCCCAAGGCGGCAAGCAGAATTAAACGACTTACTAAAAGGACCGAAAAGCGAAGAGAAGACCCCTGTAAAATGGACAGAAGAGGCAGAACAAACCTTCGAAAAATGCAAAGAGAGCTTATCTCGAGCAACACAGTTAATGCATCCAAAAACAGAGGCAAAGCTAGCAGTCATAACAGACGCATCAGACACCGCGGTTGGGGCAGTTATACAACAAAAACTAGGACACGAATGGCAGCCATTGGCATTCTTTAGCAGAAAATTAACCAAAGCACAGAAAAAATACAGCTTGTATGACCGGGAGCTCCTAGCAATATACTTAACAATAAAGCAATATCGGCACATGTTGGAAGACCGCCAGTTCACACTATACACGGATCATAATCCGCTGGTGTACGCATTCAAGCAAGATCCACTAAAAAGCTCCCTCCGCCAAGCAAGACACTTGGAGTATATTGCACAATTTACAACAGATTTACGCCATGTGGCAGGCAAAGAAAACGTAGTGGCAGACGCACTATCGCGAGTAAACACAATTGAGAAAGCCACCAACTCCGAGCAACTAGCATCAGAACAAGAGACGGACAACGAACTAAAAGAGATTATAGAAAGGAACAAGAGATTGAAATTCGTTAAAATACCAATCCCAGGGACAGACATCAGCCTATATGGTGTGACAAGGACACGCCGTTAACCAGGCCATATGTTTCATAAATCTTGCGACAAACAGTTTTTCTGTCACTACATAATTTGGCGCACCCAGGAACGAAAGCATCAGCAAGATTAATAACAAAGAGATATGTATGGCCAGGGGCACAAAAAGACTGTATAGCATGGGCAAGAACATGCATCCAGTGCCAAAGATCCAAGGTTACCAAACACAACAAAACTTCTATAGGAAACTTCATGAACCCCACAGGGCGATTTGAACACATCCACACGGACAAAGCGGGGCCACTCCCGATTTCAAAAGGGTACAAATATTGTCTCACGATAATAGACCGATTATCAAGGTGGCCGGAAGCATTTCCAATCCGAGACATTACAGCAGAAACAGTGGCCCAACAGATATTCAGCAAATGGATAACACGATTCGAGACTCCACTAAAAGTAACAACGGACCAGGGAAAGCAGTTCGAATCCGACCTGTTTCGGCGTTTAATGCAGCTGACCGGCTCAACACACTGGAAAACAACAGCATATCACCCGGCAGCAAACGGAATGGTGGAACGGCTTCACCGGCAGATGAAGGAAGCAATAAAATGTCACCAATCGACAAACTGGACAGAGACACTGCCAGTCATCTTAATGGGAATCCGCGCGGCATGGAAAGAAGACATACAGAGCACGGCAGCTAAAATGGTGTTTGGAGAACTAATAATAATAAACTGCCGGGGCAATTCTTGGAAGAACAAGCAAACACATACTACACAGATAACTACATTAGACGACTACGAGAAGTCATGACAAGCTTACAGCCGAAGTTACGAAGGCATGGGCATTCACCAACATTTGTGTTCAAAGACATGGATACTACACCACAGGTATTCGTACGGCATGACGCACCAACGGGAGGGGCACTACAACCTCCGTACGACGGACCGTACGAAGTACTCAGTCGGGGAGACAAAACACACAAAGTCAGGATAAAAGGAAAACCGGTAACCTAATGGTTACAATAGAATGTGGTTTATTACAATAATTTATTACAATAGACCGACTAAAACCACCATTCATCCTTCGAGAAGAAGATACATCAACGACAAAGCTCACTCGCGAAGAACAGAGAGATACAAAAACACACTCACAAGCAGGAAGACTATTGAAACCAGCAGTAAGATTCCAGGTATAGAGGAAGGACCTTCCTACAACAAGGAGGGTCCTGTGGCACCTACATAGTAACCACCACAAGCGCCTACAGATAAGCAACTAGCGCGGCAGCCATGAACAGGGCCTAAGCCTAAGCGCCGCAGCTCTCGCGGTAGCGGCACAGAGCGGCGGGCGCAGTTCAACTCGCCGCCGCTCCGTTGCGCACGTGGTGGTTACTATGTAGTTGCCACATATTGTTACTTTGAGGTATTTATACATTTGTATCATAAGACAATTTATTGTTAAACGCTAAATTAGTAAAGTTTAAGTCTCACATGTAGTACCTACTGAAGAAAACTCAATACATAGTTGAAACGTTTGGGACAAAATCGCTTTGAGTATTATTTTCCTGCAAAATATCCTGCAAACCGTTCAGTTACGCCTATTTTACTACTGCATTGATTTTTTAAATGTATTTAATATTAATTTGACTGGAATGTGAGAGAAAGAGAGACGATTGAGAATTATACTGTGAACAAAGTGTTTCTGCTATCATTACTTCAATTAATTTTTAAATTTCTTTAGATATCTATTTTTTTAGTATTTTTTTATAAAGAGCTTTACATATTTAGATATATTTTATTGAATACTGGTAGTTTTATTTTTTATACCAAAGTAATGACTGATAGAGATCCAAATTTAAGAATCAAAACGTTTGACTACATTTCTAAATTGATAAGTACATTTAAGAACAACCTATATATTGGCTCACATTAATCTTAATATCTTGATATTTTATTTTTTTCACAAACATACTAATTTATTAAAAAATGCATATATGGTTTCTTATATAAAAATGTCGTAGACTTACCACTGTTACATACCTATATACCGTAGTCTGGCATCGAATGGAAATCTAAATAAATGGTATCCCGTTAAATATCGTCCATTAGCACAATTTCTGTACGTACATTTGTTATAAATTGTTTTCTTCTTCTGTCTCATTATTCTTTGAGACACTTATCTTTGAAAATTAAACTTATTACCGGTACAAGAACGTTACAAGAACAGTACTGTGCACTTCACATCAAAAAAACGGCTGTAGTACGGTATAATGTTACGTCCGAGCCACATTTTTGACTTATAATTTTTCGTAAGATAACGCATGCGCATACATATACATGTATTCCATATCTTGTAAGTTGCGGCACGTCGTACGTGCATAATATAGTATAAGTCAAGGTTAGCAAGTCATACATATACGTAATTCCGTTAGATCCAAATTGACCAATCACAGCGATCCTTCCGGACAACTTTCCCTTAGATCCATTCTGCCGCACACGCATGAACGCGGCCTAACTTTCAAACCACGCATAAGCTTCATCCC
>NW_018021625.1:34993-39022 GCF_002006095.1 Pseudomyrmex gracilis
AGGGTTAACTACGAAGGCGTGCGTAACCTCGACGACCCCACAGTGTTTATTTTCTCCGGAGACCGCGTCTAAAACCGGTCCCGTCGTATCTCTTTTCCCACGTTTTCGTGAACGACTCCCTTGCCGCGGGCGATCCTGGGTTTTTACCCAAAACAGCGGTAATTCCCAGTCAATGGTCCGAGAACTAAATTTCTTTTAATTTTTTTTAGCCGCGACCGACCGGGACGTAACTATAACCTACCCAAAGTTTAGGAATGACACTGCACATAATGATAGACTATTACATAAGAAACATGTATGTCAAGTTTGGATTGCGGCATATTGAATATACTGAAGATATGAAGAGCAACATTATTTTTAAAAAAGAGTTTTTCACAATTATCTTTGAAATTATTCACATTATAGAAAACGTTTTCAAACAAAAAATGTAGGAAATTAAAGTTTTCACAACAGGTTATACTCTTCAATCATATAACTTTAACCGTTTTTATGGTAGAACGCTGTGAGAACGAGGTAAAGTTGCACATTAACTACTCTGTCTTTTTTAATTTTTGTGGAACCTAGCATCTTTGCATATTTTTCACGATTATCCGGGGGGCGCAAGAGAAAAGGCAAATCCTCTCTCCTTGTGGAGAGGCGCAGCCCTCCTGCCTACACACTTACAACACGAACATAAAAATACTTCATAATTGATTCTTTTTTTCCACTATATTTTTTTTACGTGGGAGAAATGCCTACGCATTCCCCGACCCCTAGAAAAACGTCGAGGGTATGTGGGACTTGCATCTATTAAAACCCCCACGGTGCCAACCTCTTTCATTTTTTAACCCAGGGGAAATGCATTCCGCACACTCCACCCCACCGAGTGGTGGAATGGAGTAGTATGAGACTCCCCCCGCCAGAGCTCACCCTGACGGGGTATACCCACTAAAATTCCTGGGACGACCGTCTGCTGCCCATTAAGACGCACTCCGGAATCTCTAAGGCAGAACAATCCGGGGTGACGGCGGCAGGCTAAGGGCCTAACTAGGCCCCACCCCTTGGGATGAGGAGCAAGCTCCTCCGCAACAAAGGGAAGGAGACATAACCTCATCTCCGTCGTCTGCGGACCGAGTGCAATGAGAGGTTAAACTAAATTTCTCTCAGCACCAGGTCAAACGCCGAAGCGGACCTATCTCCTTTTGTAATGATCTCTTTTGACTCGGGGAAAGCTTTCCCCCCACACCGCGTCCAGTTTCCGCCAAACCAAGCCCCAACTAAAGCTTGGAGCGACGGTGACTAGGCTTTGCCTTTTTGGGTCTTGTGTGCTTCAAAAAAGCAGCAAGGGCCAGCCTCGCTTGGGTCTTTTTAGGCTGAGACTTTGAAGGCACCGTCTTGGGTGCTGGCGGTGATAATACTGCCGGAACCGGGGTCGGCTCCTTGGAACCAGAGGGACTATGTCCCCCAGAACTAGAGGGAGCCAAAGCCCAACCCGCCACCAACGGGGTGGTAATTGGAGAGGATGAGGTATCCGAGATTCCTAGGGGTTCGGTTTTCATTCTCTCCTCGGCCGCGCCGGAAGCTACCCCGTCAGGAAAAAACTTCCCAGCCGACCGCCGTCTTGCCTGCCCGGCAACGCCCTGTGCCAGCTGCGCCGGCGTTGCAAACGTGTCGCGAGGCCGCCAACGCGGGCAGGTGGGAGTTGGCACGAAAAACCTCCCAACACATTACGGGCTTTTCGGCCCAGGTCCGCACACAACGAACACCGCAGCTCGGGTGCCGTGCACTTCCGCAAGACATGGCCCGTCAGACCGCATTAGAAGCAAATCTCCGAGCGGTCCTTTTCGGAAACGAGGCCAAATTGCCCCACATGTCCTGCGCGCAAACAGCGGTAACACCGGAGGAGGGCGAACTTGGAGCGGCTCCACGCGCGCCATCATTCACCCCAGCCTGACCTTTCCGGCAGCGGCCAGCTGCTTGGCCGCCGAAATCGGGCACTGGACCCAGTCCGAAGAAAAGAGCCCAAAGCTCACCCAAGTGGATTTCTCCCTCCGGACAGCCGCCCTCCAAGGCAAGCGCCGCCATCACTTTCTCGCGGGAAACCGTACCGTCGATCCCCCGTACCCGGATATTCCCGGGACGCGAGGGGCGGCGGATCCTAATCACAGTCCCCGCGAAAACTCCTTCCATTTTTGCAGCCAAGGCGTCAGCCTTTGGCTGCCATGTCCGGGCCGGGAACTTAAATCATCAATTCTCCGGTCATTGTCCTCCGAAGGCGTACCTCCCGAATCCCTCAAGTTCAAGAGGTATCGCCATACGGCATCTCTTCACGGCCTCAGAAAAGTCAATCGAAGCGGTCGGGTCTCAGGCTACCACAATTGCGGCAATCGTGAGGGCTTGGAACCTGATCTGCCACTTCTTCTTTGCCGTTTTCTGGTGGTCCTCCCGAAGGGGGAGCCCCAAGAGTAGGTCGGGCCGCAGGGGCCAATGCCCCAGACAAGCTCGCCGTCTTTTTCCTGGCCTCTGCCGCCTCTGACGGAGTCGACGGGCACGGGTTCACAACATTTTGCGGCGCTCGGGAATACGGAGCGGCCAAAGGACGAACACCGACCGAGGCCGTTGGTTTCGCCTCGGAAACCGAGCGCAAACGCGTATCCGCCCCCTTGCGACTACGCGTATTTCCTTCACCCGTCCGTCTCGCCGCCGGAACGGGGGGAACAAAGGCGGCGAGTTTGGCGTCAATGAGAGCGCCGATTATCTCAAAGAGGTCGTTGGATATTCCTACCGGTACCAGGTGAGGGAGAAGGCGACGACATCTTGACCTTGGCCTGCAAGGCAGCCACCTCCTCCCTGAGGAGCCTGACTTCAAGTCGGAGCATCTCGTTCTCTTTGTAAACCTGGGAGAGGACACGTGCCGTCCTCGCCGCCAAGTTGTCTTTTAGACGGACGTAGAGCGCATTGGCCACTCTACATATGTCCCGGCCCGCCTCTCTAAGAGCTTTTATGTTCGTGCCCTTGAGATGTTTGGCACGGCTCGCTATTTCATCGCAGACCCCAACGGCCTTATAAATAAGATCGATGAGATCTACGGTTGAGCGCGTTTTGCACTCACGCTCAGCGTCGCTCCCGTCCATCGTTAGGCACATCCGACAAAGACAACGGACGGACTCCGCGTCGTTCGCCTCGACTCCGACCCAGACGTAGGTGTAGTCAGGTGTAGAGTGCCTTTTAGAAGGTGCCCCTGCAGCATCTACAGTTTGCCTCTTAAAGACTAAGCGCGCGGTGCGCAAAGCCTCGCGGGCTCCCAAGGCCACATATTGGCCATAGGAGGGAGGGCGACCACGGCCATTTGGCTTAGCTGCTGAGGCAGCCGCCCAGGCAGCGAGCTTCTCCTCATTGAGAGAGAGACGGGTAGTGGCCTCGTCTCCAGAGGAGACCACATCCATATCCTCTCCCTTTGGGAGCCTCCAAAAACTCCGTGGAGACCACGGAGCCAACTGACGAGATGGATTCGGACGAATCCACTTGCCTTAGTATTATCTAGGGAAGACGCCTCCTCCTCAGACATACGCCGTCCACCACAGGACTTGACGGTCTTTTCTTCGCAGACGCAGAATAGGTGGAAAAGCCTGCGGTGCAGGCTTTTTCACTCTTCCACGCCGAGACCTGGTCGTTCGGTCGGGCTAGTCCGGTAAATTCACTTGTTTTTTCTCGCTTATCCCATAAAAAGAAGAAGCGGTTTTATATCGGTCTTGAACCTGACCTAAGTCGGCTAACCTGGCTAACGAGCCCAACCTGCCCAGGTTTGAAATCGAGGTTTTCTTTTCCCTAGGCACACTCTTAGTCTAGCCGCTCACTGAAGACCTGTCCGGCAAAGGAGATCCTGCCAGGAACCGAAGTTCCTGCCGGTAGCCCCTCAGATCATCACGGCACTGTTACGTCCGAGTGTTCAAGGTCACGGTTCGACGAAACCGTTTACACTTGTCGAACGTACGTTCTCCCTTTATGGTCAGCCGTACTGGCTTTACCGGGGCGGAGAATGAGGATTTT
>NW_018021625.1:39646-41857 GCF_002006095.1 Pseudomyrmex gracilis
AGAACAGAAGGAAACGACAAGCGTGCGCTCGTGACGCACCTCTCTTGTCTTCGGAACAGAAAAAAACGACAAGCGTGCGCTCGTGACGCACCTCTCTTGTCTTCGGAACAGAAGGAAACGACAAGCGTGCGCTCGTGACGCACCTCTCTTGTCTTCGGAACAGAAGGAAACGACAAGCGTGCGCTCGTGACGCACCTCTCTTGTCTTTTAGGACAGGACTGACGCGTGAGAAGCCAGAAATTAACTAGCAATGTAACAACTCCGTTGAAAATAAGAAACAGAACGACAAGTTATAGATGTATATGTATATTTATAAAAGAAAGGAGTACTCGTTTGTAAATTAAAGAAGCTTAATTATATTACAAAATTCTTACCATGATAGGCTATTCCTAAGTCCGAATGTAACAAAAATATTCTAAGTCCGTATTACAAAAAGATTCTAAGTCCGTATTACGAAAATATTCTAAGTCCGTATTACAAAAATATTCTAAGTGCGTATTGACTGAAAATATTCTAAGTTCGTATTGACTGACTGACTGACTGACTGACTCCGAATGACTCTACTCTGAATGCTCGAATGATTCTGCCTGTGCCGGTCGCTCCGGCCGCTTATATACCATATAAAAGGTGCTGATGCAGCACCTTCCCACGGGTCCGTCGTTCAACGGTCCCACGCGGTCGACGGTCCTGCGCTTGCTCGGTTCCCGCGATCGCGAGGCGTGCCTTATCTCCGCGCGTGCCTTATCTCTGTTCGCTCGCTCAGGCCAGCGCCCGTAGTCTTTACGCGCAAGTTTTGTCGTGAGAAAAGAATATTTAAGAACACTGAGAAAATTAAAAGAAACTACTACGGAATTATTACTAATAATATTAACATAAAAAGAATTATTAGTAGAATATTATAACTAGCTAATATACTTACATCGCTATAAATCTGCCGTAACGTTTTGTATGCGCAAACATTGGTATAATGAATTATATATAACAATAATACATACATAATAATCGGTATTGATTTCTTAATTAATGCGCTATTACAACCTGTTTTAATAACAATACTTTGCTATGACAACAGTATATTACCTACCATGATATATTACCGACCATGGTACATTACCGACCATGGTATTTTACCGACCATGGTATTTTACCGACCATGGTACTTTACCGACCATGGTATTTTACCGACCATGGTACATTACCGACCATGGTATATTACTGACCATGGTACGTTACCGACCATGGTACGTTACCGACTATGGTATATTACCGACAACGGTACATTCAAGGCTGGTAATTTACCGACTATTGTAATAAAAGTAAACTGAATATGAAAAAAAAAGAAAACTCGATATAATAAGTACTTAAACATCTACGTCCACGGATGTGACAGCACACAAGCTCAAGAACCACGACAAGATGGTGTGCCACCCTCGAGAAAAATGAATGTTGGGGACCTACATCCTCCCCCGACAGCCTTGCGGAGGTTGCCAGATAACAGAAGGGTCCAGTTCCACTTCTACGCGAGTCTCTTTAACAACTCTATTTGCCGAAAAGAGATGACCTACCTAACGTCTGCATGAACTCCCCAAGTCACTGTTTTGGAGGGTTCCTTGGCATACTCGCGCGCTACATCCGACTGTTTTATATTGAGATGATGTGGTACTCCCACTGCGGTGGACGTTTGTGGTGCCGACAGACCGCCCCAGCCGGCAGACATCCCACTAATGTAGGATAAACTCCACCCCCCGGCAAAGTGGGGTAAGAGCGCCTTATCCCTTGTTCGGTGGGCTAGGCCAATGGGACTGACTGAATGCCAGCTGGGACCGCATCTGCCGACGGTCAGACAACGCCATAAGTTGGAAGTGTTTTTGCCATGCTGCGAAAACATCTCCGCCCGGCCCGTTCTCCGATTACACAGCCACACAAAAAAAAAAATTTCTTTGGCCTGGGGATCAGACCATGTTTATTATATGTTTTTGGGGTCGCTGAATCCGAATCCGAGGTCCATTAAACCCCATCGGGTCGGAGTTCCGCCATAACCTCAAAAAACACCATAATCTGAGCTCGAAACCTATATATAATCTTCTGATTCAAGCCACAAAAACCAATGCTATTGAAAACCCATGCTATTGAACCCCATGACCCATTAACCTTATAATCCCATAACCCTATATCCCCATAGCTCCATAAGCCTATCACGGTGATTAAAAT
>NW_018021625.1:42137-44264 GCF_002006095.1 Pseudomyrmex gracilis
TAAAAGGGCTAGAAAATTTAATTACTAGAATAAATGAACGGAATATCTAAAGTATACATCAAATGTCAGATTCTTTTTTGTTACTATAGCGGGTTCTCTTTTCGTCGAACGATCTATGCAACGGTCTACGACTTCTGTCTCCCTTTTGTGCATTATGGTGTTTTTTGAGGTTATGGCGGAACCCCGACCCGATAGGGTTTAATGGACCTCGGATTCGGATTCAGCGACCCCAAAAACATATAATAAACATGGTCTGATCCCCAGGCCAAAGAAATTTTTTTTTTTGTGTGGCTGTGTTATTTATACAAGGTGAGACGGACCCTTGTCATGGCCATGCTTGCCTTCAGGGCCGGCCCTTTCGGTTCACATAACCTCTACCCGTGTCCCTGCTTCCGAGTTTTTATACGAGAGAGAAGCAGATTCCTGTTGAAAGATGTGCGGCGTCATGTTCACCTCGCTTGTTTGGGTGAGAAAAACAAGAGCCTATCTATCCTTCCCTACCCGCCTTTGCATCTCCGAGTTTTAGACTAGAAGTGCGCACTCCTGTTGGCCAGTGTGTGACGTCGGTGTTCTATATTTCGGAATATCCGAATCTATCCACCTCCTCTACCCGTGTCCTTGCTTCCGAGTTTTTATACGAGAGGGAAGGCGGACCTCTGTCTCTGGGAAAGTGTCGCTGAGAGATTCTCCGAGTTTGATCTCACGCAAGGGCGCCAAGCCCGCGCCCCGGCCGACGCGCCAAGCAACGAAGGAGACGCGCATCGAGCCACTCCTTGCTTTCGCATCATCCCAACGCCACCGCAAGCCACCAAAACACAAACCCAGCGACCCCGGTACTACAACCATGCACCCCTTGCGCTCGAGCCCCAGATCCTACCCTAATCCTACCGCGGCGCGTCCCTCCCGCTCCCCGGGCCTTCTATTTCTATTAGCATGGGGGAGGTCGACCCCTGTGCCCATCCCAATCGCAACCTTCGAGTTTCCAGAAGAAGGTTTGATCCCTGGTGGAAGATGTGTAATATTCGGCCTTGCCCGCATGTTCTGGTGATTAGTCCGGCGCCCAAGCCTCTTATATCCATCTTCCTTTACCCGTGTCCCTGCTTCTGAGTTTTTAGCTAGAGAGAAAGCAGACCCCTGCTAGCAAATGTGTGACACCGAGATTCCATGTATGGAATCGGCGTCAATTTATCCTCTCTATCCATTATATGCCTTTGAGTTTTTGACTAGGGGAATGTAAGCCCTTGTTGGCCAATGTGTGGCATCAAGGTTCCCGACGAGTGAGAACCCGCGTCTATCCATCATCCCTACCCGTGTCTCTGACTCCGAGTTTTTATACGAGGGGGAAGGCAGACTAGTGTTCCAATATGGGACCGGTTGTACGCGTATGTGCAACTCTGCGTATGCGCGACGATGGAAATACAGTCTAAACATCGTAACATGTTATGTGCAAACCTTCTGGCGGGACGTGTATTTAGCATATAAAATGTGATATATTAAACCTGATATATTAGTATTTGAAGAAAACCATGCAATGTTATTTTTTTTATTTACTGTACAATATTATTTTTGTTACTTAAAGATTTTAAACAATTAAAGAATCTTTTAAGGCTCCGAAGTTTTCCAAACTAATAAATATATATATATTCGGTCATGAGAGCCGTTCGCTAGGTGTTGTGCGTAAATTATACGTGTATATATATACATATATACGTGTTCACGTGTAAATTTTTACATGTGAAATTCGAATTGTAATAACAATTCTAAAATTTATATAGGATGCTATATTTGCATCTCATATATGAGAAATCCCAAATACCCCCCTAATTGAAATTAAATTTATATTGCAAAAAAAACTCCTCAGCCAGGAGTCGAACCTGAAATCTCCGGCTTTCCGTGCCGTCGCCTTTCCTATTCGGCGTAAAAAATTTACACGTGAACACGTATATATGTATACATATATATACACGTCTAATTTACGCACAACACCTAGCGAACGGCTCTCATGACCGAATATATATATATTTAGTAGTTAAAGATTTTAATTTAAGATTAAATAGCTTTCAAAATTTTTATTTTCTGCAATTTTATTTGTACTTTAATATTATATTCTTCTTTTATTTTAAATAT
>NW_018021625.1:49570-52070 GCF_002006095.1 Pseudomyrmex gracilis
TTTATTTATTATTAATTAACAAATAATTTAAATAATATATTTTTATTGTATAACTACTGGTAAAATTTTTGGCAGTTTTTCTTACCTTTGCAACAAATGTTGGTATTGTTTGAGATCTCTTCCAAATAAAAGATTTTTATTTTATTTATATATATATAAAGTGTTGTATTTGAAGAATATATAATTGTTTCTCTTTTTCCTCTTTTTTATTATAAGTAATATTCAGAAACTATTAAATTATATATACATATATGTATGTATATAATTTTATTACATATATATGTATATATTTTATTTTTTATACATTTTTAAACAATTTGGAAATATTTTACGTATGGTAACGTGCCTTGTTTACCTTTTATGAAATACGTTACTGACGCCGTATTTTCGCACATGCGCGTACAACCGGTCCCATATCGGAACTGAAGCAGACACCTGTCGGTAAGATGCATAAACATCCAAACTCAGGATCTTTCAGCGGATCAAGAGCTCATCCGCCATGCAACCTACCAATCTCACCTCTAACGCCGCAGTGGGATGCCGGTCCTTTCGCATCGCGCCCATCGGGGTAGACGGATGCATTGGCCCAGTCATCCCGCCTACAGGGATTGGTATCTCTGAATAATCGCGTCCATTTGCGAGAGGAAAAACGATTTCCCCCGCCGACTTACCCGAACCTCACAACGTAGAGGTAGCCAAAATCTAAGTTCTTTACTCACTTCCCGCGCATCACCCACCCTCTCGCGATAGAATGTTGGTCCGTCCGCATGTGCGCACACCGGTGTACGCAGATGCATTGGGCCAATCATCCCGTCTACAGGGATCGGTATCCCTGGGTATAAACCCGAAGCGGATAACTTCGATTATCCTGTTGTACCGCCGCGGCAATACTTGAGTTTTTTTATGATTTTCTGAGCAGGTGAGAAAGAGGCTAGTCTCCTTAAGTTTTCAAATGGTTTATTCCGTCTTTCCTTACAATTTCTTATTGCTAAATTATGCTGATAAAACGACGGCTTGGAAACTCTCTCCAGTTCTGTCTTGCCGGTCTTTATATACAACTTTGTACCAGCTCTTGGTCAGGTCTCCTGACCAATCAGGACGTGGGGCGAGCTCTGTAGGGCGACGCCGTTCTTAATTTTGACACCGTTTCCTGTAAACGGCTTTGTTGTTCATTCAGCTGACCAAGCAAGCTGCTTGTGTTTAGCTCAGTGCAACCGGGCATTCTCGGAACGCTTCCTATAACTAACTCGCAATCGCGTTGTACCAACGTGATTGCGCCGCCTTTACAACTTATTCTTTGTTGTTGTGACCTCAACTATTTCTTAATTACTATTTTTCCGGTCACAACATCCCCCTCTCGCCGAAAAAAGAAAAACTTATACGTAAGTTTTTCGCCCAATGCACTTAACATTACGTTAATTATGTTTTCCTTACTTACACACATTGTACCCTTTTACCTACGCATAGTTTGCCGTTCCGGCATTCGCACGTGCCGGACCTGTCACTCTTTCTTTTGACACGTGTCTTACAACTACTCCCGTCACGACTACTATTACAATTAACGCACCGCTCGCCGTGACCGTATACACTGTCCGAAGATAAACGGTCCATCCCGAGTTTGCGTCATCCATGCTCGCTGCTATCTCGCTTATCTTATCGCTCACATATGACAATTCTCTACCATCTAGCACGGTCTTTAGCTTTACACCAGTGAGGTTTCCTACTTGTGTGAGTGTGACTACAGGTAGTGACACGTTATATCCAAGTACACACGTTTGCACCCGCACACTAGCTGCTGTTCCTTGCGTTCTTACAAACATTTCTCGTGTCAGCAACTTACAATCTTCGGTTAATATTACCTGACTCGTTTCATTAACTATTTTCGCGTACTCTGTGTGCCCCTTGCACTGAACTGTCAGCTGTTTGCTCTTATGCGTAAAATACAAAAACATGTTAGAACTTTTCAACGTGATTTACAAGGTCTGATCCGTTACCAAATAACTCAACTAACACCCAGCACCCTCCTCGCGCAGATACATGCACACCTTACATGGTGTTCCACTACCTACATAATACGTGGCGAGACTACGATCGCAAAAGTAGTGTCCGTTCACCACTTTGCAATGACCTAACTCGTCCCTTGACAAAAGTGAATACGTCTTCCCCTCTTTGTCGATGCTAAACAAACTACACTTAACATCAGCAAATACGTACACGTTATCATGGCTGTGCACAGGTAAAGAAAGCACATGAACTAACTCACTTCCAGAAGATGACACCAAAGGAAACTTTATTATCACTTCTACCTCAGCATTTTTCACATACGCAAGTGTTACGTCCTGGAAACTCCACGGTCCCCTTTTTCATGCGACGCGACGCGCCAACGCATAGCGAACCCTTTTTTTTCATTATAATAAATAACTCGAACGGGTCTCCTATCGTTTGGAAACTTAAAACTCCAGACGATAGGAGAACAAACGAAAATTATATCGGCGCCCGG
>NW_018021626.1:0-2052 GCF_002006095.1 Pseudomyrmex gracilis
CAAGGGTGAGAGCCACTGGGAATACGCACACAAGCGAGACCGCCGTCCGTGTGCATGACGTCACACACACGGACGGCGGTCTCGCCTGTGTGCGTATTCCCAGTGGCTCCCACCACCTTGGTGCTCTTGGTGCTAGCCTGCCAAAACTTTCATCACTGATTGCGAATGCTGATGAAAGACGACCATTTTTCTTCTGAGCGCCGTTCCAGCAACTTCTCGGAGGAGGTTATCGTGTCGCCGATTTTTGCTGTTACGCCACGCTGAGGTTTAATTGTATTAATTTCGTTTGCGTTTATTCAAACTCGTCAATGATGACCAGCATAATTAGGAACGCGTTGCGTGCCTCGACTTTGCGCGGCGTTTTCTCATCGTCGGTCAACAATCAGTCCGCGAGATCGTTGTGGAACGTGTGCCGGCAAGAAGTCGCGCCTCTCGCTTCCTCGTTGAAACTGTACGATGTCCACAGCCGCAGATGCTACAGCAGATCACATACAAAAGGTATTGATTCATACTGATATTGGTACGTATATCGTGAAATAGATGATCACGTGGTGATAATCGTAGGTCGACCATGATGAAATTACGGTTTTATATTGTATTATATTTGCAAGCTATGTTTCAAATTCCGTTGTCAGTGTAAAAATCTATAAGTAGTTCGCAGGTCGTGTAGTAATTTCTTAAGAAAAACAAAGTAGTTTTACTTAAGTATGCGTATACATATATATAAGACACGTGCGAAACAAGACGATCTCAAATATAGATCCAATTACGAGTACCTGACAATTGTTTATTTTAGCATTCTTATAACAATCCTTTCGTCTTACGAAAATACGCGTCGAAATAAGCATTTGTCGCTACAAGGACATTAACCTTTAACCTGCACACTTCATAGGAATCACATAGCCCGCACATGGGGTATGGTCTACCCCAGCCACAAAAATGATCATCAAATTCGCTGAAATTATTATGATAACTTGAAAAAAAATTAATGTACACTATTTGTGAAGCATCTATAAAAAGACGTCATAGTTTTTTTAATGATTTTTTAATTGTAAGTTAGTGAAAAAAATTTCCTAAAAAAACGATTTACGTAGCTATATCTTCGTGCAAAAATGCCTGGGGTAGATTCCACCCCACAGTGCAGATTGAGGGTTAAAGATGTTAAAATAAACAATTGAGTTTAATACATGAGAGATACACTGAATATCACACAATTTAATCGTGATGAGAAAGATTTTAACTTGTAACAAAATGTAATTTATTTGTCAATTAACAGAATTAATTTTTTATTAGCGGAAAAAGAATTGGTAGAGTTTCTGGCGGAGGAAATAGTAGCTGAGAAGAAGGCACAGAAGCTGAAAACAATACCAACAAATCTGGATGGTTTCACGGTATCTTTGAATGGCGCCGAAGTCAATCTTGAAAAGAAAGAAGGAACCGATACGTACGGCGATATTTTTTTTTAATTTTTATATCTGTTCCAGATATCTATACTGTATATTTCTATCTGTTATATGTTACATTTTCTTTTCAGAATTCATATTTCCTTCAATGTGAATCATACGGTAGAAACAGAAGCGGATGCAGAGGTCGATCCTCGCGCGGACGAAGTCGAACTTGGTGACATGAAGAGCAAGCCGAGTTTCACAGTAGATATTGTAAGAGGCAACCAAACTCTAGGCTTTACATGTTCCTTCAATAGCCAACCTGGCGCATCGGGTGCTGATGATAGTTACAGTAAATATTCTATATATCTTTTTTTTATTTATATTTCTGTTTTAGTAAAATAATTTTGCAATATGTATGTTCTAACGTTACGATTATAATAGTCTCCGCTTGCACATCGGTTGTTCAAATTACATAGCGTACTCACTCATTGGCTGTAATCCCCATGGATTCAATGGTTGAGAGACATTGTGCTTTGTGCTTGTCCGTGATCGGTTTATTGTACTGGAGTTATTGCAGATGTAAAGTTAACACGATCCAGGGACTTATACCGGTATGCAAAATACCGGTATTTTACCGGTATTTTTGGGTAATACTATGAAAACC
>NW_018021626.1:2567-3788 GCF_002006095.1 Pseudomyrmex gracilis
CATTAGTAGGAATACCGAAATAATACCGGTATTTTATTACGGTTTTCGGTATATATCGGTTTCGGTACTATAACGGTAACGGTATACAATCTCTAGTATAATACCGGTAATAAGTCCCTGACACGATCAATCATATACGGAAAGAACAAAACGATGACTCTCAATTGTTGAGTCAACTAAAAGCAGTCATTATTGTCTCCTACACCCCTGTCCATTTAACTGATCGACAGGCGAAGGCTACTGATGTTTTTTTTTTTTTTTTTTTGTAGATGACATCTTTGGCATTGACGAAATTACCTTATACGAAGGAAAAAACACTGATAAAGTGTATTCTGTAGCGGGTGAGATTCTGGATGGTGTAAGTATTATATTACTTCCCACTCAATATACAAAAATACGTAACTCGATAATAAACCATAAAAAAAACTTGAGAATTTGCACGTTAATTACACAATTGAGTTTTAAGTAATTTTGTACAAACGGTTTACTAGCATCCCAAAGTGTTGAGTACAAAATGCTGTACAGTAGCAATTTTGATTATTAATCTTTGGGAAATTACGGTTACATTGTTACAGTATAGCATCACGAATAGTTTGTCTTCATGATGTCTTATAACAATGCAACACTATTGTTGACAATTTTTTTTGTAATACATGTATGTTGTCTTCAAGTACTTGAGACGAGGATTATTTTTCAGTATCTGTATGACCTTCTGATGAATTATCTCGAAGAAAAAGGTATTTCGAACGACTTTGCGGCCAAATTGATCGAGCTGAGCACGTCCTACGAACATACGGCGTACGTTAGCTTGTTGGAGGGTTTGTCGAAGTTCACTTCCGGAAAGTAATTCTAAGAATTAACATTTAAGATTTTATGAATTACTAGTTGTAATTACACACACTAAGTAAGACAGTTGTTAATAAACGCATATAATACACACAGAATGAAAACATATTGAAGTGTAATTCGATCGTTATTGCGCACGAAAGGCAGTGTATGTTTCCAATCTTCAATAAACTGAAATGTCCAAGATATGATAGAAAGAAATCACACTGAAACAGTTATTGTCTACTAAATTTTTCAACTCCATTACCGTCTAGTTGCACGTAGATTCTTTTTTTTCTTCAAAATGATTTTATCTTTTTATATCATGTAAATTTGTGCAGGTTTGTTGAACAAAAATTATAACAATATTTCTTTTAAAAAAGTTGTTGATAAATT
>NW_018021626.1:4083-10622 GCF_002006095.1 Pseudomyrmex gracilis
AAATGATTTTATCTTTTTATATCATGTAAATTTGTGCAGGTTTGTTGAACAAAAATTATAACAATATTTCTTTTAAAAAAGTTGTTGATAAATTTAAAGCGCAGGTTTTTGAAGAATGATTTGAAAGTTGAAATTGAGAATTTACATCCGACAAACAAATTTGCCAGGATATTTATTATTTTATATTTTTATTTAAAAAGATTGTAGTGTGTCATTGGAAAAAAAACGTAAAAAAATTTTACACGTGTCTTCATAATATTTCGTGCAATGTACATTTATAGGAACATAGTTAAAAGAAAGGAATTTATTAATATACTCTTATTATGTTTATATATAATATTTATGATATAATAAGTTATTATATTCTTGCTTTTTGTAATTATTTGATCACTTTTGATTTTCAATATATTCGATGTACTGATTATTTAGTATCAATATAATATGATATGATTGATTACTTATATTTATTCAAAAATATATACATTTTATGTAATCATCAAATCATTATTATGTCATGTTTTGAATTGAGCGCCCGCAAACGGGGCCGCGCGCTGATTGGATGCGTGTGCGCAAGAATGCTTCACCTTGTTTCTTCCATCGTGTATTATACAAACCTTGGTTTTGAATCCGAAGTTGTCCAGCAGGCCCAGCATCGTCCAGCGTGTGACGGCGGATAAGGATTGTGCGACGTGTTAGTTTTTTTTTTTTTCGTGATTCGCGTGCCCGTTTCGAACGAGCGGTCGGGAACACGCATATCTCGGAATTTCACGCAAGATTTCACTCTCAACTCATATTATGGACGATTTGGGTGAGTAAGTTTTTCAAAATTTCACCAGACGCGCCGAGTTAACCTCCAAGACGTTCGACGTCTGTCAAAGCAGCAAAAAGAGATACGCTTACATAGTTACGATTTATTAATCAGCGATTGTTATTTATGTCGCAAGAGTAATCGGCAACTTCTCTATCAAAGATTATGCACGTGCGTTCGAACACTTGAGGCGTTTAACAATTTAAGGACGCACACATGTATATGTAAATGTGATTCTACACTACGGAAAATGTTATGTTTTGTTGAAACTTATTATCGATATTGCGTTACAATGTTAATTTTGTAGAAATTAATAATTTGGAAACAAAAATACATTTGGCTCGTGTTATGCGTTTGAAAAAATTGCGAAACACATCGACATCTGTCATGCCGCCCGTTGCAAACATTGACGTTTCTACCGATCGATCTTGTTTGCGTCTGTCAAGTATTGAAGATTCTGGATTTTGAACTGAGATATGTTTGGAAGTCCAGAAAAACACAAGCGTGTAAAAGTAATCTTTTTAAATATCCGTCTGTTTTTTTGTTTTTTTTTCTAAATTTTACGATTTAACCAATAACAATCTGGTCTGATGCGACGTCAAAAATCGCGTTTCGCTGTACAATTTTTTTTTTTTTTTTTTGACACTTTCTCGACGGTCTCTTCCCCCCACGTGTTAGATTATCGCGAATATATGCGACGCTAGACGGAGTCTATTCGCCCGCGAGGGCGGAGGGAAAAAGTTGCGAGCGGAGAGCTGGAGGGGCGCGATCGCACTTTATCATCTCGTATATGGTGACGAGGCCTCGTTGCATCAGTGTTATGCCACCTGCACATTAGTTTGTCACGTACTTGTTATGGTGCCGCTGATCGGTTGGTTCGCGCGAAGGGAGACGGTCGTCCCGGATCGGAAAGATTATGGATTTTAAAATCGGAAAAGAAAATCTTTTTCGCGCGAGTAAATACAAAGTAAATGTGTAAAGTTACACGTATCTCACACGTGTTATAATAAATTATCGTACGAATATTGTACGTATTATTATAAAAGAACAAACAATAACGCGTCAAGTGAGTGCGATAATTAATCCATCGTAATTGTAAAAAACGAAATAATATATTTTCGTCAATGAAAATAAAATATTTTCGATCAAAGAAATAAAACTTGCGATGTAACAAGTCGGTGTAATATTTTGTATAACGCGGTCAATGGGCATTTGCATATTGATAACATAGTAACCTTGATAACGATAGCAATTCTAGTTTTTGTACACATATCTGATCGCCGAACGCATTACATTGTGCGCCGAATCATATTTTGTGACGTATTTGAATTTTTTTTTTTAACGAAGATTAATTAATTTGATCAAAATGTCTGTACTATTTATTATCTAATAATATCTACCCGAATTTTTTTCGTATTAATTTTAACGTCAAAAAATCAACAGATTGTATTTTGCGTCTCTGTTTCTTGTCTTCGTTCTCCCGAGTCTCTTTCTTGGCGTCGCGACGCTCTTCCCTGTATCTCTTCAGTTTTTTTTTTATGTTTTTCTTTCCACCCCTCTCTTTGCATTTTTTCTCTATTTCTTCCCTCTTTCTCTGTTTACCTTTTTTCCTCGTTTAGTGACTTTTTCTCTTTGCATTTTTTTTTCTCTCTCTCTCTCTCTCTTTCTCTTTCTCTTTCTCTCTTCATCGCGACGTCTTTGAAAGAGAACCGAAAGACAACCTTTCTGTGACACTGGGCGCGGGTGAGCGCCGGAAATACACTCGCGTGGAGAGCGCGTTTCAATTTACTCTTATTTCGCCGGCGCTCCGGCTTTCGTGCCAAAGAGCCGGGTGTAATCGCGCACAGTCGCGACAAATTTTCCATCCCGACGTTTGTTTCCGCGTTCGTCGTCGTCGTCGTCGTTTCGTTACTTCGAAATTCGGCGTCTTCGCGAGGAATCGCGACGAATCATCTTCGTCCGCTTGTTTCGACCGCGAATAATACGAGAGCCACGAAAACGGGTCCGTTGACTCCCGGAGTGCCGTACAGACGTATACCTTTGACGACACCGATCGCGTGTAAAAAATACAGTGTGCTTTTATTTCAGTCGGGTTCTCAATTCGAAACATCATCATTCGTCGTATTTGAATGAAGATTTTCTTCGGAAGGTATAAAGTCAAAAAAAAGAGACAATAATTTGTTTTCTATAGTTCTAGTAAAGTAGTTATATTACATAAAATAAATTTTTCGACGAGAAATTGTATTGTTGTTGAAAATTGCTACTTTTCTTGAAAAAAAAAAAAGAACAAGTTTTTCACGCGCGAAACTTGGTGTTTAAATAAAGTCTTACACGTGCGTTAAAATTAGTATAATCTAATTTAGAGTCTGTGGTCTCTGCTTGAACTTTACTAACACAATCAAGGATCAATCTCTCTTCCGTTGAACCATTTCGCTCGCGTACGTACGTATATAATACCTGACGCTTTGTCTCTTTCTTCTCTTCATCGCGCATTTGATTTTATTTAAATATTTGAAATTCTAAAATCAGAAATAAATTGGTAAAACAGACAGACGGTTATTCGCACGAATACTATTATTATTTGTGACAATAATTTAATTGTTAACTTTACGAAAAAAGAAAAACTACGTACGGAGACTCGAAGATCACGATATAGAGTTTTTAACAACTCTTTTCTAGTTTACAATTAAGTTTGATAAAAAAAACGCGACCGACCGACAGCCGGTTGTATCGCGCAAAATTTAAGCTTGTTCCGTTTCGGAAGTGACGTCTTCCATCACGCTAATCCGTTAAATTAACGTCAATTCACGCAACATCGAGCACCGTAATTACTCTCTCACTGGGGTGAGGGAGACGTGATGCGACTTATGTCATCGTTTATAGCGGACGTTTCGCCACGTGAGTGAACACGTGCATTTATACGCGCGCGCACGCGTACACACGCACGCGTTCGATTATATTTATCGCGTATTACGCGCGCGTAAAACCGTGCGCGTATATGTGTGAGTAGAAAAACATGGCGATGGATCGGACGATGTACGGCAAGGTAGAACCGGGCGATTCTTATCAGCCCTACAGGATTGCCAGAAAGAAGGGCTCGCCACCTGGATGTAAGTTTTCGGGTTTTAAATTATTTTTAAGTACTACCAATGTAATTTTTTTTTAGTTTTGCCGAGTCGAAATTTAGCGTCTACATTGAACCTCAATTTTTGAAAAAAGGAAATTTCGGAAGTATAGCAGCGTCGAAGTAGCATCTACTTTTTTTCTTACTCCTACTTTGGCCTATCAGAGCCTATTTTGAGCCTATCAGAGCCTGCAATGCACAGTCTGATCTGAGAATTGAACCCTGCTTTAAAACTTTAGCAGGAAAAAAGGAAATTTCGGACGTATAGCAGCGTCAAAGTAGGATCTAATTTCTCTCATACTCCTACATAAAAAAAGAGGAATCGAGGTTCAATGTAGACGCTAAATTTCGACTCGGGTTATTTATGCGTCGCGGTTGAATAATTCACGTTGAGTTAAAATAAAATTTTGTCAAACTTATTCCCGAGTCGAAATTTAGCGTCTACATTGAACCTCAATTTTTGAAAAAAGGAAATTTCGGACGTATAGCAGCATCAAAGTAGCATCTACTTTTTTTCTTACTCCTACATAAAAAAAGAGGAATTGAGGTTCAATGTAGACGCTAAACTTCGACTCGGGTTCTGTTGCAAATGCGATTCTTTCGTATTTTTGCTCTGTATGCAAAAAAAAAACTATTTTCCATTTATAAATAAACAAAGACATGATATTTCTGCGAGAGCGATAAAAATACAAAAGTATTTTTTCGCATTCATTATAGCGCGAAAGCGTTAATACATACTTGACACTACGTCATCGCAAATCTGACAAGTCAGAAATTTCAGAAGACAAAGATAGTGCAGAAAAAAAAAACATTTACGTAAAGTGAAAGATTTTTTAATGCAAAATCTCGGAGCTGTTAGACTAAATGTTTTTATTGCGTCATTGGTATTTATTTCTCACCTCAGCTTTTGCTATTTATCAATTACGCTGATTGTTTTGCTATCAATCTGCTAAAATGATATATTGTTAGCAATCCAATTACCATTTGCGTCATGTAATTGACGATGTCCATTAGACGCGATGATTTCTTTCAATCGATATGATTTCTGATCTACGTCCATTTACGTGATTAGATTGCGGCGAGTTTGTTAGTTAATGCGACTACGATTTTTTTTATGACGTATGTACATAAATTTTCTTGACGGTCATTCGGCATACGAATTCAAGGTGAGCGCGAACGCCGTTGTAGGTGCGTAGGTAATCTCCTCTTCCTCGATCAAGTCCTCGGGGGGATCCGCACCTCCATATGAGGTCAGCCTCGCGTGTTTCCACTTCCTACGCTCGCGCTCGATTATGTAGGAAAGGCACGATAAAGCGATCGAGCATTCGTTCGCCGATTAAAGCGAGCGGCCGACGAAAAAATTCCGTCCGGAGGAATCGAAGAAGCGAGAGAGAGAGTTGTGTCTCTCTCTGATCGTGGATTTTTGCGTTAACGTTTTTTTCTCTTTCGCGATTCGAATTTCGAAAATTAGGCTGCGTCGCCTAAAATATAGCCGAGATTTTAAACAAAAAAAAAATAAAAACAAAAAAACCAAGTACGATTGAATTAAAATTTAATTTATTATTGTTACACGGTTTTGTGCGCGAGTGTAATTACGTAACTACAATATTATTAGGTGCAATATCATTTCGGTTCGTTATCTAGATACGTTGCCAAGATTATTTTCACGTTAATATCTCGCACGCGCGCGTGTTTCGAGAGTTGCAGCAAGTGATATTGATTTATTGATCTCCGAGGATATCGTGTCGCCGATATTGTGATTCCCATGCCGCGAATCTTCTGCGGCGTATCGGCGAATCTCTCGGACGGGTCGCGTCTTCAGCGAGTTATATTAAAAGAGGATTACGAGAGAGAGAGAGAGAGAAGATAATTTCTCACGTAACCCCGCACGGTTGGTTTCGCAAGTGTAACAGCCGCGCGCGCAAGAAACGACAGCAACAACAGCACGTGGTGCCAGTTTCTGTCCGATCCCGTCGGACGTTAGGACGTACCGATCGATCATCTCCGCGCGACTTCTATTCTCCGTCAAATCAAAGTTCGCGCGCTGAGTGAGAACTTTTCCACGTGTCCAGTTTGTATAATTGTTGGCAACACACAATCGCGAGATCGCCTATTATATCGGTTCGCTGATCGCGGAACTTTTTTTTTGAAATAATTGTCCGCAAGAGGATACACAAAAGTTTCGTTTGTTATATTATTTTATTATTTTGTTATTCGCTTGGTTATTTACGGACGTCAGGTGTAGTTGGAAAAATGCATTGCAGTTGGTGACACGTTTGATAAGATAATATTATCGACTTCTATTTAATTTTTTTGGAATTATCGTTTTGTCGATGACAACAATTTCAAGTGATAACAAAAATTGCGATCGGTTCGATGTCTCAAGCGTTTTTTCTTTGTCGCGCGCAATTTGAGAAATTTATTATAATTCTTTTTTTAGTTTCGCGTAACCGATTCGTAAGTTTTCAGTCGAGGAATTTGGCGCGCGCGCGCGTTCAGCCGAGCGTACACGTTTCTCGTTCGAAACGCACTACGTGCGCGTGTTGCTGCGCTACATACAGTGCGGAGCACCATATCGTGCGCCGTGAGGAGAAGTAGTTCTCCTCC
>NW_018021626.1:15672-31824 GCF_002006095.1 Pseudomyrmex gracilis
TCGGTATTATTGGTAACCGCGTCGGTATGTGTCATCGGTAACCGTGCCGGTACATATGGATTAAATCTCGGGTCGCTGGCGCGTGCTAGTAGGAGGCAGCCGGAGGAGAACTACTTCTCCTCACGGCGCACGATATGGTGCTCCGCACTGTACGTACACACGTTACGCATTCTTGATGCGCGATCACGGTCGCGATCAGGAAGAGAAACGCGTATTCGCGAATAATATATCGTCGGTGTTTGAAGATCGCAGCTGTGCGATCTGGAATTTAAGGTGTCGGTCGGTCCAGCTAGAAAACGGAGACGTTGGTTCTGCTCTGAATTTGAGGATTTATTTTTATCTTCGCCATCAGCAAGTTAGACCGCAACACGTGGCTTAGGCGGATTTCAGTTCGCGTGTGATTTGCCGAGAATTTTCGGACAAAAAGACGGGATTATACAGGCGTTATCGACGGGACAAAACAAACATTTTTGGCGCGACAACTCGTTTCGCGCCACCTGTTATCGTCGCTCTTCTCGCTCTTGTGTATTGTCTCGATTTTTCTTTCGCGCGTATTTCTCTCTCGTCTTTTCTCGTCTTTGTTATTCGAAGAAGTTCGATAAACATACCCGAGTCGAAATTTAGCGTCATTGAACCTCAATTTTTGAAAAAAGGAAATTTCGGACGCGTATAGCAGCGTCAAAGTAGCATCTACTTTTTTTCTTACTCCTACTTTGAGTCTATCAGAGCCTATTTTGAGCCTATCAGAGCCTGCAACGCGCAGTCTGATCTGAGAATTGAACCCTACTTTAAAACGTTAGCAGGAAAAAAAGGAAATTTCGGACGTATAGCAGCGTCAAAGTAGGATCTACTTTCTCTCTTACTCCTACGTAAAAAAAGAAGAATTGAGGTTCAATGTAGACGCTAAATTTCGACTCGGATATTGATGTCGATAAAAAAAAACTGTACAAATCGTCTCATTTTTTTGTCGAGCACTTTGTTTAAATATCTCGCTGTTATATTCTCTGTTTGTTATCTCTGTTCGTTCGTTCTTCGCGTAGAGAGAAAGTGACATTCTTGTAAAAAAAACGCGCGTAAAAAAATGGCGGATGTGATGAGAGCTGTCTCGCCGATTTCACCGGTTCGTCTGGCGACGATTCGACGTCACGCGCAGTGGGAGAAATACGTTAGTAAGTATTGTATTATTGTCGAAAAACTTTTTTGGCGCGCACTACCACGTAACACTCAATCCGCCAATCTCTTCAAACGCACGTCAATCTTTGTTAACACTAGATATACCAGCTATTTAAATATACCTATTAAAAAATACAAAAAATATATTTGTTACGAATATATATAAAGTAACATTTTATAAGTTCATAAAATGTATTCTCTACTTATAGCTACAAAAGTCATAACGTCATTTCGGAAAGCAAATGTTACATGCAGTAAAAATTTTGAATCGAAATTGCACGACCAGTCAAAATGACTGGTCTGGTAAATCTAGTGTTAAATTTCATCTCGATGTTAGTTTCCATTATTTTACTATGTCGAATAACAAATTGCAAAATCATTTGTTGTTTGAAAAAGCTCATATATCTCTTACATCTTTAGAACATTACGTAATTATTGCGCAAAAATAAAATTATATCGTCAAGAAATAAGATTTAAACAAGTTTGGTTTTTTTTTTTTTAAATAATCTTTTCATATGTATATAATATTTTTTCATTTTTTATTTTGTTGCATAATCTTGTTCTCTTCGAACTTGTTGTCCGAAACGTCACCGAACGGCCGAGATCAGAAGTTTCATACGAGCGATGTAAATCGACCAGGAATTTATATTGCGGCAATAAGGAGAAGTGGGTGCTGTTAACGTCACCGTCTTCCTATTTTCCTTCACGGCAAAGACATTTACCCAAGAGAGAGACGGGCGCGTACGCACGTTTTCGCACGCACGCACGCACGCACGCACGCACTACATGTCGCGCGCAATATCGATGTCCGACTTGCGGTATGAATCAGACGTGGAAAATAGACCTCGATAAGCTCTCGGCGGGCTCCGTGCCAATGGTTGAAGTCCCATTCAGACGATGATTGCTCAACCCACTCTCGCGTGAGGAGCAAAAAGGATTGCATTAGTGCGGCGCAAAAAACGTGCAAATGCGCGCGGAGAGAAACGCGGTGAATCCATTAGAAAAAAACGTACCTAGCGTACTCAGGTTTTTGTTTTCGAAAAAACGCGTTGTCACGAAGGAAGAACAAAATTCGACTATGATGTAACAAAAGAATGTTCTCTTTCTTCGAACCTTTAACTCTTTGCACTCGAGAGGTGACTCTCACTCACCGCATGATTTGATGCCGCAACTCGAGAGAGCAACTTATTTATCTTCGTAAAGGTGTAAAGATACACAAAATCGTCACTTCCTACGTATAATTACATGAGTGTCACATATGGGATTTTCAGTTTATTGCATATTAACACTCAGAAAGTCATGTTCTTTGTGGTCACCAAGTATTAAAAAAAAAAATTCATAAGTATGGTAAAAATTTAAAACCGAAAGATCCCTTTAACTAGGGAAACTATATGAAGCTTCAAACTTTTAAACTGCTCTCCTCTAAAATTTGCGAGTTTTTGGAGTTACGGGATTATATACGTAGGGAGTGACGAAATGTTAAAATATAAAAGTTTTACATTAATTTGTATGTGTAATCATTTTAAGTTAGAGGTATAAGAAATTCACCAAAAAAAAAAACGTCTGCGAAAAACGTCTCGAGTTGCTGGTTCGTCCGCGCGAAAAAGGTCTCGAGTGCAATTCCCGAGTCGAAATTTAGCGTCTACATTGAACCTCAATTTTTCTTTTTTTATATAAGAGTAAGAGAGAGAGTAGATCCTACTTTGACGCTGCTATACGTCCGAAATTTCCTTTTTTCCTGCTAAAGTTTTAAAGCAGGGTTCAATTCTCAGATCAGACTGTGCATTGCAGGCTCTGATAGGCTCAAAGTAGGAGTAAGAAAAAAAGTAGATGCTACTTTGACGCTGCTATACGTCCGAAATTTTCTTTTTTCACAAATTGAGGTTTAATGTAGACGCTAAATTTCGACTCGGGAAGAGTTAAATAGATTTAACGTTATATCACGAAGCTATGGTGTTTCGCGCGCGCGTGCAATATCGACTTCCCCGTAATCAGTCACGTATCGTGGAATGTGAGAGACTCGCTTATATAGGCGAGCTCGTTTTTCTTCGGAACAAACCGTATAGCTTCCGTCCCAACATGTCAGAAGAAGGCCCCACTACCGTATTGCGCTCTCACATTGCTCTTTTATACTCTTTCCTCCTCTGTCCAGCCGGAGAGCTTCGCTCCTTCCTCCAGCAGGCTCTCGCGATGTATCGTTTCTTTCCCGCGTATACTTCAATGACAAACCAGTACCGTTCCGTCGTCGACCGTTCGCGCACGCCGCTTCGCTCGCGCGCTTCGCGTCATTTAAACACGTGCCGTTTTGTTCATTTGCGTGCGAATAATTATTCGCAGTTTCCTCCGCGCGTGAAAAAAAAAAAAAAAACAACTTTAACCCGGGATTTTTATTCGCGGGGGCAGCGAAAAAAACGCGAGTCGTTAGAGGTGATACGAGAATAATCGTTGCGAACAACGACGAAGTTTATTTTCTCAATGACTTGCGCGCGCTGACGGTTATTAGAGAGCTCGCTGTTGATTCGTTTCATCAGCGACGTCGTTTTTTTTTTTTTTTTTTTTATCTACGTAATCTTCCACGTTCCATAGTGCAAATGACACGAAAATAACGACGGATAATAAATATACTCGCTTTCTATTGATTATTTTAATACACGTTCTTTTTTTTTTTTTTGTTAACAATATTTGTGATACAACGTCATGTGTCGATACGATATTCAGAGATAAATAGAGGAGATTAACGTGCTTGACAAACTTCGAATTTCTTATCAGCGCCAGTCTTTTAACTCGATCCAACAAACACGACAGTGTGTTCGTTTCATTCTTCTTTTCACTTTTCGTCTCGGTGAATCATTAGCTGTGCAATATTTTTCTCACAAAATTAACGAAAGGAAGAGTTTTTCCAATAAATTTTTAATTACGTGTGACTTCGTTTTTTTTTTTTACACAACAGTTTTATTTGCCGAGACGAAATTTATTCGGAAAGGAGCGATCGTCATCAAAAAATCGTCCTTCGCCTGAAGCCGTTCGCGGATTTCGTTCGTCGATTGTGAAATTTTCTCCGCGGGCGTCGCGCAATTTTGCGAACCCGAAACTCTCGGCTCGAAACCCGCACCCGTCTCTCGCGGGGTTCAACGTTCCTGAAATAGTGGGTGTGTCGTGTTTACCGGGCGATGGAGACGACGCGGTGCGCGCAAGTATCCGAAGAGGAGAACCTGTACCAGGTGTACAATCACGAGAAAGCGACCAGTAACCTCGTTACTCTCGGTAAATGCACATTTCTCTCTTATCGCGGATGCCGAAATAGACGAACCGGACTCTGTCGAGTTTACATGAAAAAAAAAAAACTTTGTGTAATTGCGTCGTGGAAACAAAAGTGTTTTTTAAATTTGCATTTTTGTTTCTTCGATGTTGTTTCGCCGATGATATTCCTTGCCGGTGAAAACGGCAAATTTTCTTGACAATAAATAAATTGCGAACGTGTGTTGCGACAATCACGCGCTTGTCCCAAGGACACGCGACAGTCACGATGGCGTCATCGTGAAACAATGTCGTGACATCTTCTTTTTTTTTACGCACACTCCAGCACAAAATTGAATAATACACACAGCGACTTATATATTTGCGCGAGATATGTGTGATTTTCTATTTCGCGCAACAATTGCTGTCTCGCTAAAAACTTGTTGCGTTTAAAACACACAAAAAAAAAAGTGAAATCACATCGCTACCGCATAAACTAATTTGCCAACATCTTCTGACACGTGATAAAATTAATTTTGGTGCAACTCGAATTGTCAAGTTCTTTGTTCATAAGAAAATTAAAATTCTCCCGATTCGCGTTGTTTAAACGTTTCGTCGAGAGAGTTGCGTATGAGGAACAACAAACCGATTGAATGGAATTTTTCGACGTGTCTTTCAGACGCGCTGCTGGCGGACTTGCAGAACACCGTGTCGTCGGAAGGAAGTCACATCGGCGGCAATGCGACACCCGGTTACGGATCGCTGAACGGAGCACGCACCCACACGGTTAACGCGTACAGATCCTACGACAGTCGAACTTCACCACTGCCGCCGCAATCGGTAAGTCGTTCTTCTTTCTCAAAAAAAAAACTGGAACACACACTAATTGGCCTGCAACGACGCGCCTATTTGGATAATTAGTTTTAAGATCTAAAATTAGATTTCGCACAAATGTCGAGTCGAATCGTCGCAATGAAATATATTAAGAAAATAGTAGGGTACCAACTTTGCGCAACTCAACAACAATATTTGTGTAAATTGCGTAAGGAAATGTTTGTTTATGTAACAAATAAAATTAGACATATATTATTTCGTCAAAATGTGATCTGAGAAAACGATTTGAATAAAATGAAATGCGCGCAACGGAACGTTTATGATAATTTATCGACGAGGCAAAATTCAAAACGATGTGAACTTCGCTAAAGTTTCACGTGAATTGCCAGATGGAGCCAAGGTGCAAGTGAAGTCTCCTCGTTCGGGATCGATCGATTTTAAACGTCGCGATGATGCGCGTTCCATAAAAACGCAAATCATACCGCACCAAATTGACATTAGCGCCAGAAATACTCGACGTATATATCTTTATATTTCGAATATTATATTATAAAATAAAAAGATATTTAAAAAAATTAGTTGTTTTTACGATAATAATCAGAAAAACTCACACTTTCGCAAAGAACTATTAAAGTATCAAATATATTTATTTCGTGCGTTATTTGTTTTTTATGTTCGTGAGTTTAACATATTTTACCGTATAGAAATTATTCGGGGTTTGTTCAGAATTAACGTTTTGGCATCAACACGTGTTTTGCGATTCCAGTTCACAAAACGTCTCGAAATAGAGCAATCTGTCGTCATGGTCGCAAAAGCATGACACAAGGAATATAAATCCGTAAATAAACTCCTTCGTCTATGGATAATTGTCGATACGATATGTCTGACGAGATATAATGTCTCATCGACATCTGTTATCTCGCAGTTCGAGATTATGAACGGATTAATAACGTTACACGTTTTAAAAAACAAATTTATAAAATTGCAGAAATTGTTAATTCTAATAAATTTGCCTATATCTTTAAAATAGTTTTTTTTTATGTAAAAAGAAAATATCTTACACATCAATTTGAGGAAACAATTATCATAACTTTATTTTACAAATGTATAATTTTTAACATTTTCAATATTGTTTAATTTGTGTGTACGACACTGATTTTGTTTATTAAGATTTAAATTTTTTTAAGTACTTAAAAATTCTTCCAATCGCGCATATGTTGTCAAGCATATACACGAGTCAATATATGAGCGTACATACACTGAGAAAAAAATACTATTAACTCAACCAAATGCGTTTAGTTGAGTTTCAGTTTGTTATCTGAAATATCTTGTTTTTTTAATTCAAGCACGTGGTAATAAAGATAACAAATTCGTATAAGTTGAATTAACAATATCGGTAATGAACATATTTAATTCACTAAACCATGAATTGTTTTGTCAAACATAAGTTGTGATAATTTCAAATAAAAGATACTGTTAAAAAAGATGAAATAGGCAATTCTCATTTACTTCAATTGAATATAATCTGAATTTCTTTGTACCAAGTATTTCATCTAATCAAACTGCTTATTTTTATAAGCAGACAAAATATTGTGTTGTCCTATTGTGTTGTACATTCAAAGTTACCTGTATTTAAAACAAATTATAATTTTGTTAAAACAACTATAAATTGTCTCTCGGTATAATCTAATTATTATATCTATTGAAACATGATATCTTCTTACATTAATCAATATTTTCATTGACAGCCCGTGACCGCTGCATATAGTTGAATCAAATACTACTTTTGTTACTTCAACAACGTTTTTTTTTCAGTGTACGAGCACGGTTGAATTCGTGTTTAGACGCAAAGTTGTTCACAAAAAAAATACTTAAGTCAACACACAATTTGCATTAACTGTAAGACTAAAATTCTCGGTTATAGTAATTTATAGTTCTCTTCCAATCTTATCCAGTTTTCTTACATTAATTATCGGTTATTTTGAAAAAAAAAAAAAAAAAAAAAAAGTTTCAGAATCATAAACCCACTGACGGAAATAACTGTGACGCAACGGCGGTGGCCCAAAATTAGAATCAATATCGTGTCTAAAATTGACTGCTCCGAAGCATCACTGAAGTCGCAACGTGTGTATTCGCACAGTACACGCGAATCGAGTGTTTAAAAATCGAAAGCTCGAGTCTCTCGAGTTAATTTCGTATTCTTTATTTTGTCTGGAGATCGAGACGACATACGCAAAAAAAAAATGCGCGCTTAAAGTACACACAAAAATGATTTTGCGCTCGATCTGTATTTTGCAATATGTGCGCGTGCAAAGTCATTAAATAAACTCTAATAGATATTTGAGCGAAAATGTTCGTCGCGTTCTCATACGATCGCAGAGAGAGAGAGAGAGAGTGAAGATCGATAGGATGTAAAACGTGCGCGGTGTCTATAGATATAAAAGCTAGAAATACGTTTCTTGCATATAGCAACGTGGTTTACATACTCGAAGAACATTTTCCACAGACTACATCAAAGAGGCTTGTGTTGTAACAGAAAGTGCGTTTGTCGCGCGCGTTTCCGGGTGTTTCGCGAGTAACACCTGTTACGTTTCCCTGCCGGTTTTATTGATCCGAGACTAAGTCTAGGAAAACGCGATCTCTATTATTCATGTTTCTCGACGTCGGTGGTTGCACGTGAAAATTTACAACTTGATCGCGCATATACACGCGACCGCGAGCAATGCGCACTGGTCGCGTACGATGTCGATTTTTCTGTAAAAAAAATTTTTTCTGAAAAAAAAGCAATCCTGCAAATTGTTCGAAAAACGCCATTATAATTATCATTAATTTTTTGAAAAAAAAAACCACATTGGAACCGGAAGAATCACTTCGTCATGTTATATTAAAAATATTTTTATACATTTCTATTTTTTATACATGTACGGAATTTGTTAAATAAATTCTGTATAAATCATTTAAGTGTTTTGTTACGCCACGTCGCGAATTCTTAATTGAGGTCACGACGTTCGGAATTGCAATCACGAAGAAGAAGAATTATATTGGCGCGTTTTGTCGTTCAACAATGACCAAGTGAATTTATCTCTTCTCTCTATCGCGCTCAACGATTTCGCGCACAAAGTTCGGTAACGCGCGAAGTAAAGGCAGAAACGCGCGCGTATTCTCTGAGAATTAAACCCGATATATTTCACGAGCCACGACAGTCAGGACCGCCACTGCCGTCAGCTGTCCTCTCCCGTGTTCAATAAATCGCGTCGTTCGGCATTACTCTTCGCGGAACGTGTCTTTATGGCATCGATCTGTCATCGGGTTTTGCGGCGCGGTCGCGTCATTTTCGGATGTGGATCACGATCGCGCGCGCGCGCGATCGGAATTTGCGCGCGCCCGAGATATCTATTTTCACGAAACTCTAACTGGGTGAATGTCACCGTCTTGGTTGTTCGTAATTATAAGTTGCAATTTTATTAAGGTGCGTTCAGACAACTCAACAGTTGCACAACGTGGTTGAGAGATAATCACTTCTGATCATACTTTTGGAACCGCATCAGATTTTGAAGAATAGTCCTATCGTAAGTGATGATCTATCAACCGTTGAGTTGTCTGAACGCGCACCCCATACAGACAACTTTTCACCTCTCTCTTTCGCAACTGTGTTGCGAGCAAATTAATTTTCGACTCCCGTATATTGTTTGTAGCGCGATATTGTTTTTAAAACGCGATATCAATTAACGTTTCCGGCTACGCGAAGTGTCAACGATGTAATAATGTTTTTTTTTTTTTTTTTTTTTACCGAATTACCGTCCAGTGCCAAAGTCGGCGCACCGAAGGTCGCGGCTATTAAAAAGCTTTCCCTTTCACGCACCGATTTAGCTTTGTGCGCGCGGATTTCCAGACGTACCGTTTGTGCAGCTGCGAGCTCCCGTTGCGTAAACTCTCCGTCGAGATGCTATAACAACAACACGAGCACGTGAGCGCGACGAATTGAGAGTCTACGTGAATGCGAAATACGCGCAAGATGTGTGTCCGACTAATAAAATTCTCAATTACATAAATAAAACGACTTCTGTCTTATTTGACGGAGAAAATGCTGAAAAACTTGCACCGAAAAAATTATATTCTCTTAAGTAGAAGATTTTATACTTAAAAAATCTTCTTAAATATTTTAGATGATATTCTTCTGAAATTAAGAATATATTCTTTATTTAAGAATATAGTCTTTTTCGATAGTGAGATATACAGGGTGTCCCAGAATTGCCGTACAATCGCTCGTAGGCAGGTAGAAGGAGTAAAATTGAGCCGAATAGTCCTGAACCATTTTTTTCTATTATTTATAATAAATGAGTAATTATTGAGTAAATCAGGCCAATCAGCGCAGACCTTTAACCAGACGCACGTCAGTGAGCCGCGCGCCTGGTGTGTGTGAGCGCTCACTGACGTGTGCCTGGCTAAAGGTCTGCGCTGATTGGCCTGATTTACTCAATAATTACTCCTTTATTATAAATAATAGAAAAAAATGGTTCAGGACTATTCGACTCAGTTTTACTCCTTTTACCTGCCTACGAGAGATTGTACGGCAATTCTGGGACACCTTGTATATGTTTTTCTATAGAGGCCTTTTATATTCTAATCAGTATATATTCTTATCAATATTACTATTTAGATGATTTTCCTCTTAAAATAAGAAACTCTTCTTGGCGCCTATTTTAGTATAAAATATACTCAAAGTAAGTGGGATATCCTCAAAACAAGAATATAATTTTTTCGGTGTGAGGACGTGTTATAATTTGTCAAAGAAAAAAAATGTGCGCAATGAGAATATTTGTCATTATTCGAGTGATCACAAAATTTAATCGAAAATTAAACGAGAGTGGAAAACGAAGCGAATTTTTCAAAATCACAACATCGCAAAAAGTTTCGATCAAATTGAGACTAAAAATTGATGGTTGAATCGTGTTAAAAAAAAATTTATTTACGAAGAAATAAATTATCGCGCTATAAACTGGCGCGACTGGGCGGGGGTGGGCTTTAACCCTCGGGGAACACACCTATTTTTTCAATCAAGAAGAACAATCTGGGTCAATTTGACCCTGTCCACTTTTTGAGATGCTACCATTTAAAACGCACTTATCCGATTGGCTTGAAAAAATTTTCGGATATATTTTGAACAGTTTGGAATATGCCTATAAAGGTTTTAAAGTGTCGTTAACATTATTAACATTGTAAAAAAAATATGTTACAAAAAAGCAAAATTGAAGCAAAATATTTTTTGATCAAAGTCGACGTGCAGGGTCAAATTGACCCAGTGTGTTCTCCGAAGGGTTAAACTAAACGCGTAAGGGGTTGCACGCGAGGATACAAGTAGTATAGTACTTCTTCGCGGTTAATAGTGATGTCGCCATCGAAATTTGCCGCTAAGCGCCGATATGTCTTGCTGACACGTTACCACTGGTTTACCGCAGGATATTTTTAGGCCGACAACTCAGCGTATAACCTAGTTTCCATCCAGCAGGATGCTCCGCGATACTGTTTTATTGCAGGAAAAAAAAAAAAATGGTCGCGTGAGAAAGAGAGAGAGAGAGAAAATTTGACAATAAATCCGACCGCTTCTATTTGCCTTCCAGAAATTCGGCTGCTATTCGTCTATTATTTTTGGATGTTGTTTTGAAAGAGTATCATTCTGATTTTTTACGTTTGCAACGCGCTATTATCCGATTCCTCGCTCATTCGAAGACTCTTGTTTTGAGAGGTTTTCAATTTGCGATTACGAGCGGAGTTGTTGCGACGCCCCGGCCATCGATTAACGTTGACGTCAAAAGCAGCATTAAATTTAATTTCGGTAAACAAGACGCGATGTCGTGCGAGACATTGATTTCGTAATTGGAACAAGTTTCGACGTGAATATACTTGCGAGAAGAGATGTGTGTAAGTACGTAATATTTATTTCGCACATCACTTTGCGTATTTTTGAACATTTATTAATTTTCCGCGGAAAAAAAAAGGAACGCGCGCCATCGCTACACCGAAAAAATTATATTCTTGTAAGTAGAAGATTTTATACTTAAAAAATCTTAAAGATTTTGGATGATATTCTTCTGAAATTAAGAATATATTCTTAATATTAATATATATAGTGAGATATATATATGTTTTTCTATAGAGAGATTTTTATATTCTAATCAGTATATATTCTTAACAATATTACTATTTAGAGGATTTTCCTCTTAAAATAAGAAACTCTTCTTGGCGCCTTTTTTAATATAAAATATACTTAAAATAAGTGGGATATCGTCAAAACAAGAATAAAATTTTTTTGGTGTATCGTATTTTTTTTGGGATATTTTGCGGCTGAAATTGCGATGGTCGTATTAAAAACGCGCGTCTTCCGTCTTCCGTTGTTCTGAAGCGACGAACGTTTCACACGCGACGCATAATGATTCCTCGTGACATCATGTTTCTAAATAATAATGTGCACTTTGCGGAAACTTGGCAGATCATCACTTTTTGTCGCTTAACAAGCCAAAAGCGTTTGGGAGGGGGGGGGGGACGCATAAAATCGCGCAGCTGTTGTTCGCGAGTCACCGCGGACCATTCATCCGGAAAAAAACCCGAGCGTTAATTTTTTTTTCTAACCGCTTTCGCGCGATTTGTCCGTTCCTTAAATATCATATTTATGTAACCACATTGCGTTACATTGTTTCTTACGATCTGAAATCGACGCAGCATGTACAAATCGATATGTAGAATAATATAAAAATTCAATTAATAAAAATTAAATCTTTGTTGAATTTTCCTTTTCAGAAAAAAAAAAATTTCAAAATGCTTGCGAAATTGACGAGAAGACGAGATTATTGTGTAATAACATTTTTACAAAGGAGAGCTTGCGGAACTAATTTAATTATTGTTAACGTAATTAACTATAAGCGGCTTTCCTAAATGTTGTAGCCTACTTATCAAAACCGCGAGGCGATAGAAGAGACCATCAGTAAAACCGGAAGCGCGTCCTACCCTCAGGCCGGCACCGGGAGCAAAATGCCCTCCCTCAATAATAATCTTTCCGAACTGGACACCCTTCTGCAAGACCTCAGCAACGCGCGCTATAACGCCCACTACCAAGATAGAGGTTCGCCTTTTGTTTAAATGTTGTTTTTGTTTATTTCTTTTCCCATGTATACTTTCAGCAAGTCAATCTCTGGTCAATCTCTGCTTCTCTTCAAATTTCTTCGACGATATTTTCAACTCGAGCGCTAAAACAAGTTTTCTCAGTTACAAACAGAAGAAATAAAGATACTCTCGGGAACAAGATCTCGACGAAGATCGCAGACGGAGAGTTAATGATGTCTTGATGATTATAGACAGCCGCGTGTCCGCCGCAGGAATAAACGGGGGTGCGACCAGTCCTACGCTCCGTTCCCCAAGTAGTATGTCGACCTCTCGACCAACTGTCGATTCGTTACTCGAAGAACTAAGCACCGCCGTGCCTAACGGGTGAGCTTTCTGTATATGTGTGCCGCATATTAATCCATAAGCAGCGTGTAAAAACTGTAACAAGTGCGAGTGTAAGCTTCCAAATGTGCTTGTCTATCGCTCTCGATAACTTTTAGGATTCGTTTTTACGTCAAGCAAAACGTTGAAACTGATTCAAAAAAACGAAAGAAAGATGAATAAGTTTTTAATTTCGCTGAGGTAATTCACTCGGTAAAAACGTACAGTTGTCCCTCAAACAGAGACTACCCAGCCGACGGAAAGGTGAGAGTCACCATACAGGAGACGTCCACGGAGATACAGCCGGTCTATGACGGTTATCCCTCCAGCCAGCACGGCTCGCTTAACCGAAGTGAGGTTCAGAGAAGCTATCCTAACGGTCATACCGCGAGTAACGCTACCAAGGAGCTGGACGACCTAATGGCTTCGCTTTCCGAATTCAAGGTACATCGTCTAACTCACGTAACAACACATATTGCGCCATATCCTGTTCATTTTAAAATACCACCAACGATTTTGAGAGAGAGATTCTACATATGTGTATACGCACATATGTTGATGAAACAACAAATACAAGATTGTTGTCGTCTGTACGTCGCGCGACGAGAATTATCGCAGATATCGGAAAACACCGGAACCTTAAATCCACACTCCTGCCCATTCTTGGCTCTTCGCGTTACGAAAATAACCGCCTCTCGCCAACACGGTGCGGAACGAAGAAGATCGTCGTCGCCGCCGCCGCCGCCGCCGCGATTCCTCGGCGGCGTTACTGTTTCTCTCCTTTTCTTCCGTATCGCCGATTTTCCACACGCGCGCGCGGGGAGGACGAAGAAAACGAGAGAAGTTACGAAGGTGGGGCACCCAGCGAGATGATCCGCTAAACAGCCGGAGCTTTCGGCCAGTCTGCAAGCTCGCCCGTAGCGATCGACATCTTCTCTACACTTGTCTACATCTACTTTCGTGGGTCTTCCTTTTGGATATTCCTCTTCATTCAAACTTCATTCGCGCCTTGACTTCTCCCGACCCGACTTCTCTTTCATCTTACCTGTCAGTTCCCGACCTTGAACAAATTTCTCCCATACACCCTGACATACTTTTCGCACGTACACACACATACACGCACATAAACGTACACACGTGCACACCTACATACACCGCTCATTTGAATTTCGCGAGGAACCATTACCATCGTTTGAGGACTTCAGTCAGTGACAAGTGTAATTTTCGGTTTCCCAAGAACTTGAAACCGGTCGAACTTGAAGAGCCGAGAATATTATTTTTTTTTTACTGCTCTTTTCTTCTGTGATGTTTACTATCCTTCAGTAATCTAGGATTGTAAACATTACAGAAAAAGAGAATATTTTTTAAATTTTTTATTTTTATTTTAACAAGAGGGAATCGAAGCGTTTCTTAGCCTCCGTTTCTTGGGCAGAGAGAGTTGCCACTTAGATTTGCACACTCGATCCTACGTTCCGCGTGTTGTTACAGATCAACAGCGGCACTCATCAGCATCAGACGGTGACCGATTCTCCGTACGCGAAGCCCAACAAGGCCACCAAGAGCTCGCAGAGCCCGCTGCCCGGTGCCGAGGGCACGCAGACTCGCGTCCATATTACCGAGACTCATACGACTCATCTGTATCAGTCGGGAGAGAACCAGCCAATCAAACAGAATCAGTTAGATTCTATGCTCGGCAACCTTCACGCCGACATGAGTCGCCAAGGTGTCAACACAACGCAAAAGGGATGCTGCAGTGCCTGCGAGAAACCCATCGTGGGACAGGTAGTAATCTGCGTCAGCTGCTTGTCATCTGATTGACTTCTGAGAATCTTAAAGAAAAACGTCTTAGAGATATCTTTTTTCTTTGACTCGTTGTTGCTACACAGGTGATCACGGCTTTGGGCAAGACGTGGCATCCGGAACACTTCACGTGCACCCACTGCAACCAGGAGCTTGGCACGCGGAATTTCTTCGAGCGGGAGGGCCACCCTTACTGCGAGACGGACTATCATAACTTGTTCTCGCCTCGTTGCGCTTATTGCAACGGACCCATTCTCGATGTAAGGGTCCTCCGAAGTGTTCGTCCTCGTTGACTTTGAGGGAAAAGAGTATAAGTCAACAAAAACATATACATGTGAATGACAAATAAACTATTTGTGTCTTCTCTCTTCTGTTTTTTTTTTTTTTTTCAGTGAGAAATATCATTAACTTGAAGTTTTCATTTCAATTAAATTTCTGTTCGACTTGTACTCTTTTTCTGGGTATATTGATTATGTATTTATTCGCAGATGCAAAAGAATTGGGTTTTTTTTTTTTTTTTTTTTTTTCAGAAATGCGTGACGGCTCTGGAAAAGACTTGGCACACGGAGCACTTCTTCTGCGCCCAGTGTGGCAAGCAGTTCGGCGAGGAAGGCTTCCACGAACGGGACGGCAAGCCGTATTGCCGCGAGGATTATTTTGATATGTTCGCCCCAAAATGCGGCGGTTGCAATCGAGCCATTATGGAGAATTATATATCCGCGCTTAATAGCCAGTGGCATCCGGACTGCTTCGTCTGCAGGGTAGGTGCCGAGTTGGAAAGACTCGCCGATCTCCAACGCTAAGTTTCTTTTTTCAGCAAATTTCAGGATCGTCGAATTTCTGTTTTTTTGTTTTTTTTTTTATTTACTTGTGTGTAATCTTAAAATTTCCAAAAACTACGGAAAAAATTAGCACACAAAAAACGCTACTTCAGACGTTCTAAAGTCTAACAATTGCAGGATTGCAAGAAGCCGGTTTCCGGAAAGTCCTTCTATGCCATGGAGGGACAGCCGGTGTGTCCCAAATGTGTTGGAGTAGACGATGACGAGGAAGAGGAGGACGCGTAAAGACGTTGTCGTCGTCGTCGTCGTCGTATAGCAATTTTTTCATGTCAAAATTTCCAAAATGTCTGTTACTTGTTGTTCAGTCATCCTCTCGTACGAGTATGTTGCCCCCCCCGTATGCCCTTTGGCTCTATGAAATGCGGAGCCAGCCCCCCTCTTCCCTTCGTCCTTTCACAGGTGATTTAGATGGCGCTCAAAGAAACCAAAGCTGAAAAGATCGACTGCGAATCGTCGTTGCTTCAATTCCGCATCGCACATAGATACATCACAAACACGCACACACACAAATACACACTTTGCGCAAGAGCAAAATACTCACGGCAAAGTTCAAAATTCGAGTGTTAGCTGCTTTCGTTTTTTTTTTCAAGCTCAACGTTGCGTCGAGGACAATAGAAAAATTTCTGTTAAGCTTCGCGAATATTATTGTATGCAAAAAAAAGTAAAGAAATATAAAAATCCCCAACCTCCTAAAAAAAAAAAAAAAAAAAAAAAAAAAAAAAAAAAAAAAAAAAAAAACAAAAAAAAAAAACACATGACACTTAAGAGTCGGCTGGTTCGTGTA
>NW_018021626.1:31861-41018 GCF_002006095.1 Pseudomyrmex gracilis
AAAAAAAAAAAAAAAAAAAAAAAAAGAAAACCCCAAAACAACAAAAAGACACACATGACACTTAAGAGTCGGCTGGTTCGTGTACACAGCGACTCGGACTCATGCTTTAGGATGCGTGTGGCAACAGATGCGAAGAGAGTGAGGAGCGCCACAGACGGCGATGCCACCGTTCGCGTTGTATATACCACAAAGAGACCGATATGTGAAACTATATACAATAATTAATGAGCAGAATTAGCTCGTTATTGATGTTTCTTTCAACATAAATTTCCGTTCAGAAAATCTGTGATCGATGATTAGGGATAACAAGTCACGAAATTTCAGCGCCAATGCGCTGAGAAATGTCAAAAGAGATATAACATATATATAAATTTTTCTCGACACACCCAATGTACGCGCATGTACGTGTATGTACAAGTCGCGTATATTTTCTCTCGACACGTTTCTTGTCACGTGAGTAACGCGTGAACGGGCAAGATTAATAATTTATCTACGACATCTCACAAGTTTCTATAAGAAACAAATTTCAAGAAAAGATTCGAGCTTTTAGCAAGCACTTACACAACATCAGAATTTCGATATTTTATTAAAGACTCTAAATTCTTTAAATTAATAATAACAAGAAGAAGATATTTTATTCGATATTTTATTAAAAACTCTAAATTCTTTGTTTTTCAATAACAAAACTGAATTATCAAAACAAAAAAACTCAGCAAGAAACGTGTTAATGAACCGATACCGATAGGTTTATTTTTTACTTTCCAACTGGAACAAAAATCACGTTTTCTATATTTCGATTTTTTTGTTTTACGTTTAAAGGGTATTTTGCATAATTTATTTAAATACGATGTACAACTGTGTTATTTTTTTAACAGGACTGCAGACAAAAATTCCAGGGCGGTTCCTTCTTCGATCATGAGGGATTGCCGTATTGCGAGACGCACTATCACGCCAAAAGAGGATCCCTGTGCGCGGGATGTCACAAGCCCATTACTGGTACAAGACTTGCTTTTGTTTTTTTTTTTTTTTGAAAAAACGTCAAACTTGATATATGTGATGTCGCAATAATGAACAATTTTGTTTGCATTCAGGTCGTTGCATAACGGCGATGTTCCGGAAATTCCACCCCGAGCACTTTGTGTGTGCATTTTGTTTGAAGCAGCTGAACAAGGGCACATTCAAAGAGCAAAACGATAAACCTTACTGCCATGGCTGCTTCGATAAACTCTTTGGATAAATAATTGAAAAACAAAAAAGATTGTCTTCGAATTACATAGACTTTGTAAGATAATATGACGAAATGGAGAGTCTGTTACGCGCTCTCGGTTTTTAATTACTCTTGACGCAATACGTAAAAGTATTTTTTTTTTTTTTGCTTCTATCGTTTATGGGCAAATTCATCGATTGATCAATCAGTCAATTAAAATATCTCGCCCTATATAAAAAGCACGAGACGTGACTTACACATTGCCTACAAATTAATCTCTCTCTCTCTCTCTTTTCGAGTTTCCATTTGTTTTTTTTTATAAATATTGATTTTTTTGAATGGTGCAATTGAATATGCGTATAAATCGCGACGAGACTCAAGTTTGATGTCAGATTTTAATTAATATATTGTGAAATATGGTTATCTTTTAATCACATCATTTCCCTTGTTAATGTTGAGTTTTAACAAACATTTTTAGCTCGACAATTGTCAGAATATAATTTACCGTTTATAAACACTGCGCGGAGCTTTCTGATGGTCGTTGAACAAATCTGAAGTAAAAAACTCTATATTTTTTTTTATGTTATATGAATGTTTTTATATAGATATATATAAAAAAATATGGTAAATATAGTGCATTTTTTAGACTTATTCGAATTCGTAAAATGCCATTTTTTAAAAGGATTGATAGAAAGGTTGTCTCTGAAAACTTTTGACAAAGCCGAAGTGTGAAAATTATAGATTGGGTCGATCTGAAAAGTCATTTGTCATTTTGTGTAAAATTTGCATTAATTAATGGATGAAATTATTTATTGATCAATGAATACGAGCCATAATGAGCGCGAGTGGGAAACGATATGACTCTGTAGTGCGTGCCTATGATTTTCAAATGTGAAGATCAGCTGATCGTAAGAAGCTGTATCACAAAGCCCCGCTCGCTTGTTGCGCTCGGTCTCTCGGTTGTTGAAGAAAATTGCACGAGCTGCAAATCATTTTTTCTCTGTAATTGCAAAATCAATCTATTTTCACATTTCGACTGTATTAAAATTTTTCAGACACCCTGTATATATTAGTTGAACACTGCTAATAAATTTGTATATTAACAGGTGTATCTAATAAACGCACATCCCGTACTCGAACAAGTATTTACATGTACTACCGAATTTTCACTGTTATTTAAAATATAACGAAAGCTCATCCCGCGCGTTAACCCTCTATGGGCCCATGTAACTTTCAAGTCACAAGCTAATATATCCACATTTTATCAAATAGTTTTAGTTTTTTTCACAAGATGATGTATATACGTCTTAATTATATAATGCCTCTGAAATAACCAATAACAATATTTGATAACGGTTGGCAGCACCATCAACCTGAAATGTCAAAATAAATACCTTGCAAGTTATATTTAAGAAAAAAATTCGGCCCATAGAGGGTTAATATTCTCGCGCGCGTGCTTGTAAAAGTATTTACATAGAATTGTAAAAGAGGCAGCGCGTTGAGATTTAACAAACCGCGTGAACAACGCGTTAGAAATTTATATAAAATTAACTTCGATCGAGTTACGATAATAATCACACGCAAGTGAAGTGATAATCAAGAGGATTACGAAAAATGAAAGCGAGTACACAAATTCGCGTCATTGCGTATATGCGCGCGAACCATGGTTTATAAGCGTAGCATATAGTTGTGAACAATAAATCAAGAAACACATCTCTTTCACTCCTTCGAGATTTTATTTGGCAATTTTGGCTGCACACATCGAAAATAAATTTTCAAATATATACAAATAAATTATATTTATATACATGACATTAATAAACATCGCATATATAGATATCTCTGTGTGTAAATGTGTGTATCAATATTGTTTGTATATATAAACTCAATCTTCTCGACATATCGAAAAAACACTTGATAAATTTTCAAACACATAGGTACAAAACACACCAAATGAAAAAAAGTTCACGTTAATGTTAATATTGAATTATATCTATACAGTGCTGTTTTTTTTGTGCTAGAGAATATCTTGTTGGAAATCATTTAAAGAGATTTAATTTGTTTCTATATAACTTCACGTTATAATATAGACTTTTTATTATTAACTTAATATTTTGTGTATATTCTTCTATATCTCGAGCTTATAAAATATTTACAATTAGTCTCTCTTTAACCTCGTGTTTCTCGTGAAATATTCGAGTGTAAAAAAAAACTGCTGTAAAAAAATCTAGTAAAAAACAATTTTAGAACTTTTTATTCAAAGTGCGATACGAGAACTGTTCGGCATTATATATATTATATATTTTCGGTATATAGCTTTCTTTTTTCTCCTTTATCTTTTATATATTGTTTACAAAAATGTGACTTTTTTTTAGGATTTATTGTGATGTGTAGGAAACATCGTCTCAACGGCGCGATATTCTACTTCTCGCGTCGCTCGCTTTTCCCGTACTATCAAAAATGTATTGAATATGCGACTTCGCGATTGCTTCGATTCGGCTAACGGCAGCTCGCCTTCGCGAGAATTGTCAGGTCAGCAGTTCGGGAAACAGCTCGGTGAAGTTCTCCATACCGAGATCGGTCAGAAGATTCGATTGACGCGAGTCCGGCGAGTCGTGCGACTCGTAACCACCGTCCGGACTTGAGCAATCCAGTTTTGTCGCGTGAAAACCCGCGGTGAAAACACCTGAACTGTCCGCGTCCGAGTAGACGTCGCTCGTCGCGGGTGACATGGCATCTCTGTACGTGGGTGAGAATTGCGTTGGATAGCCGGCCGTGTGATTGGCCACCGTGGGAACGGTGAGATGCGTGGCAACTCCGGCGTCTTCAACGACAGGACAGACGTTGCCGCTGCTCTCCAACTGCTGTTCTCCGGTGCTCACAACTTCCTGCACGCACTCCTGGATGCTCACGCAACCGCCGTTCTCTTCGCCGTAGAAGATAGTGATGGAATTGGTTGCTTCGTCGTACGTGCCGTAGACGGTTTCCGGCGCTATCTCGGATTCCTGCTTGATCTCGGCTTTGACCGATTTCAACGATCCCGTGCTCGTTGTGTTGCAAACAACAGAATGTGGGTCTATATCACCCAGATAAGTGATGTCATTTACGCCTTCACTGGTTCGACCGGCTTCCACATTTTCTGATGCCTGCCCCACCATTGCATCTGAATATTCAGATTGCTTAACGGAATCGTCCTCAAGGGTTGTCTGCAAAGAGAAACACGGACAGGTCATTAAAAAGGGAATGACTGAATCATGAAAACGTGCGAGAGGAAATGAATGAAACATACGGAACTACTCCGGGAGCAAGAATCAAGTTGCGTTTGTATTAAGAGTCTGTTTAGCTCCGGAATATTTCATCCATTTCTTCGTTGATAGATTATTTGCACTTGTTAAAAAGGAAAACAATATTATTTTACACAATATAAATAATGTTTTGGAAATATTTTTAATTTAACAATTAATAAAGAATTAGTTTAACGGCTCTCATGACCGAATATATATATTTATTAGTTTGGAAACTTCGGAGCCTTAAAGATTCTTTAATTGTTATATATACATATATATATATACGCGCATATTTTTCCGCACAACATGGCAAAACGGCTTCTACGACAGTATTTTTAATTTGTTTATAAAAATCATACAAATAATAACAAGAGAAAAGAACGGATTACACATGGACTAAAACTCCCGAGACTCACTTGTTCATTTGATCTCTGAGTATTTGCTTCCACTTCGGCGGGAACTTCTTGCATAAGGCTTTCGGCCAGTTCTTGGAGTTTTTCACAGTCGTCTCCCGGGAGATCTCTGAATAGCTCTTCCAAAGTAGACAGAAAGTCATAATCTTCAACAGGACGGCTGCTCCTGGCGTCATTGTCAGACACGATGCCGGCTGTGCTGTTCCACCCTGCGGCAGAGGGTTGATGGATACTGCAGATCCGGTTGAAGGTACAGCGCAGCCGACACGAGACTGACATAGGGAGCAGTACTGCTGTTGCTGATCTCTGACAACGTCTATCTCGCTTCTGAGCCTTTTGTTTTCGGTCATTAATTTCTCATTCTGCGAGCTTAACATCGTGCACTGCTGTGTGAGTTGTTCCGTTCTTTCTCTCAACGTTCGTACTGTTTCTTCTAACTCGTCTAACTTGGCCTTTTTGCGATCCCTTGAAGTCTGTGCCGCTACCCGGTTCTTCAGCTTTCTGTTAAACAAATATCAAACAAATTTATTTCTACTTAAATCGAATATTGATTTATCATACTTGAATATTAATATGTATAATAGATCTCTCTCTCTCTGTATAATAGAAGATACAAATTATTTTTTTATGATTTTAAAGAAAAGTGATAACTTAAAATATAGGGTAAAAGACCCAATTACTGTCACCTGAATAATAAACTCTGGCGTTAGTGAATTGTTTTTACTACTTATTTATCAAAAAACATGTGTTTTTCTTCTTATCTGGTATTATTCGATGTCTCTGATATAAGAAACAAAATAACACCGCCTCTCAAAATCTCTATTTTTATTTATAAATTTAATAATTAAAACAAAACGATGCGAGAGCTATTACCGTCACCCCTAAAATGAAAGAAACGAGACACGAATGTTGAGTGCTGGATTTTTTGTTATATTAATTGCACTTAAAATTCTATGTTAGATTGTTTTTATGCATAACTTTTTAGGATTTATTTAATATTTTAAATAAAATAGCCAGGTGACAGTAATCGGACAGATGACAGTAATTGGGTCTTTTACCCTATCAGTGTTTTAGTTTTTAATAAATAAAGTAAAATGTGTTATTCTGAGACAGTGAGAAACGCGACGTAACAGATAATATTATCAACATTACAATTCACGTATATAAGAAAAATAATAAAAATAACTTCTGCAATTGCATCAGCAATCGATAAATAAGATTTGTAATTTACATAAAACTCTAACATATTCCGCACAGAACAAAAACTCTATTAATATCGCATAAAGCTTTTGATGTCTGATATATGTCTGTATAATGAAGTTTTTGTTCTGCGTTGGTATATTATTTTGTACGGATGTAATTCGTACAAAAAAAAAGAGGCATTTATAATTAGCTGTAATCATAGACCTTATGTCACTATCATAAAATTATCAAAGCAGCACACAGGAAACAAATGTGACTTATGTAACGACCAATACGCAAGCAATATGATAAATGTCTGTAATTCGCTTAAAAACACTTTATTTTCAAGTCTTGCGTAAATATTGGTTTTTCCACTCATTTGCAGCTCTGTGAACAGTTGTTATCTGCTTTGACATTTTGTAATTTGATAAGAAAAATGAATATCTGTTCCACACACACACACACACAAACTGTGTATTCAAAAAAAATAAAAATAAAATAAAATAAAATATATATATATATATATATATATATATATATATAAAACATTTTAATTTTTAAAATAAAATCCGACTCTTCGTAAAGCATAAAATAAGAATCCTCGCTTGTTGACAGTTATCTGAGTGATGACGTCAGAAGCGACGAGAAAATACTAGACGTCTATTTTTGGACAGACGCCCAAATCGTGACAACGCACGTTTCGACTCAACAAATATGGTTTTATTATTTATTATTTATTTAGAAAAAAGAACTTTATTGATTTCCGTACGGAAATAAGTACTCTTTTTGAAGTAAGTTAGACGGGAAATAGACGTCTATCTGCTTTCTCTCTTCTGATGTTATCGTACAAGCATCCGACCAAGTGTGTGTGTGTGTGTGTGTTGTGTGTGTGAGCGTGCATGTATATCCATGAGCCCCGATATGAAATCCGTGACTCACTTTCTCTGCAGCTTTTCCTCCCACGTCAAATGATCCAGTCGACGTTTCTTGCCGCGTACGCTGGTTTCCGCGGGTTTGACGTCGCGCGCCTCCTCTTCCTTGGTGGTGACCACCTTTCTGATGGCAGAATCCATCCTTGTCGTTTTATCGGACAAGATCGATGTGGCGAAGTTCAATTTGGGTGCCCACGCGTTATTAAACGACAACTCGTTCGGAAATGTCTTCGACAATTCCTTAGGCAGGGTGATGATTACGCTCTTCATGGAGGACATAATCCGCCATGCAATAAAAAAATATCGTCTTTTCTATCTGTTGCTTTCTTCTTAAATACGTATATAATCTTTAAAAAAAAAGCTACTACGACCGACCGACCGGCTGCGAATCACTCCGAACCATCGCACCGCAAAACGCCGACTAACTGCTAATCCTCGACCGAGCGCGTAGATGATGACACATCCATTATCAGCTGACGCAACAACACTACTGCATCAGAGCATACTGTAGACACTGTAGTACGCGCGCAGTATCGTTCGTCCCCCCCCCCCATCCCGTCTGTCACTATTCGTGAGTGGTTGATTTTAGTGCCAAGTGGAACGTCGCGATTGGCTGTTCGCGAGGTTACCGCGAGTCTATCGATCTATGGCGGCCAATTGAGGTGAGCGTGAGCGTCGTTATCGCGAACCACTCCGCTCCGTTTCGTCTACTTACTTTGCAATGTTGCATCAGAAATCAAACTTTCGTCTTCTTGCGTCATTTGCTTTTATGCATTCGCGTCACACAGTATGACTCCTCCAAACTTCGAGTCTTCCGAGGAGGTTCGTATAATTTCCGGTATAAATTTTTAAATATTAGTTTGTCATAATAAAAACTCCTGGTGAGTAAGAGCCAGGAGCGCTAGATGAGCGTGATATATTTAAACAATGCGTGCGCGCAATATATATATATATATATATTTAATGTTTAAATCGAACAAATGTTTCAATTCGAATTTTAATTCAAATCAAATTTTGTTTAAATGTCTAAACCAGATGCTTTGATTTGCGTAACAATTGAGTACTTTGAGAAGCAACGTAAAAAAGAAACAAATTTACTATTGACAACAGTTAACAATAATTAAACAGTTAACAATAGTTAAATAATTGTTTGCGCGACAATAAGTATTGTTTTCTTTTTAAATATGTAAAGTGAAAAAACATAGCTTGGATTTTTACTAATAGCGATTTCGGCTGGTCTGCACCGGTGTGCCACCTGTGTAGAGTTGGTGCAATTGAGTGCAACCGCATCGGTGTGTGTACTGATTACACTAACTGACTCCGACTAATTTGTGAGAGCCACTTTGTGTACACCCAACATGCACCTATGCGGTGTACTGAGCTCAGACGAATACGCGGAACCAGCAAAGAACTGCTGCCATTCGACCAGCCGAACTCACAATTTGCACCGACACCCGAAATGTGCAGTCGGTGCAAACCAGCCGAAATCGCTATAAGTTATTTTTTTCATTTACTTATTTATTTACCTATATTTATTAAATGTTATAAATATATATAATATCATATCTATAATTAATATTTATTAAATTTTGTTTTTTTTTTGTTAGTTTTTTAAGTAAATATGTTTATTAGATTTCTTAAAATATCATTCTGGGCATTATTTCATCAAAGTATTGTAAAGTTACTAAACTAAGAAATAATTACGGTCATCCGAGCCGATCGCAGGATGTTGTGCGGAAAACTACGTATATATATATATATATGCATATATATATTTGTCGAGTGTAAATTTTTACACGTGAGTTTTTTTTTAGTTGAATATCAATTCTTAAAATTCATATTGGATGCTAGATTTGCATCACATATATGAGAGATCCCATCTACCCCCCTAACTAATTTTGAAAATATTGCGAAAAAATACTCCTCAGCCAGGAATCGAACCTGGCTTTCCGGGCCGTAAAGCCGGAGATTCCAGATTCGACTCCTGGTTGAGGAGTATTTTTTCGCAATATTTTCAAAATTAGTTAGGGGGGTAGATGGGATCTCTCATATATGTGATGCAAATCTAGCATCCAATATGAATTTTAAGAATTGATATTCAATTCAAAAAAAACTCGCGTGTAAAAATTTACACTC
>NW_018021626.1:43173-44475 GCF_002006095.1 Pseudomyrmex gracilis
ATAAATATTCGAAAAAAATATTATTAATATTATTTTGACACAGTCTTTCGTATATTACATACATATTATATATCTCAGAGAAAGACATCGTCATTATTTAATAATCTCAATTCTAGATCCGTTACAATATCAAGGATATTACGCGCCAAATCGACTTCGAATTAAACCTGGATATCGTTGGGACGGCGTCGATCGTAATAACGGATAATTAAAACGGAAAATAAAAGAAAAAAATAAAATCTTCTAAGTCTGTTAAGGAAAAATTAATGTATCATATGTATATAATTAATTTTATATATTATCAAATTGTTTCACCGTCATATTTTTATAAGAATAAAGTCTATTAATTTTGACATAAACTTATTCAACTTTCGGCATATATCTATTTGTTATAATCTTTTTCTTCTTACTTATGCACTGTTTGCCCTATTTATTTTTTAACCCCTTCTCGTACTTTAGCGAGTCAGACTCGCGATGAAGATTTTTGCCCAAACATGAATATCGCGAGTCTGACTCGCGAACAGTTACTTGGGCCAAACATAATCAGTCTGGTCTGTTCAGCGCGCGTCAATGCCTACCGCTTTGGCCCGAGTTTCGTCGAGCTAAATGGCACGGGAAGGGGTTAATGTGTTTTTATTTCTACATATATATACATAAAGAGACACATGTCTATCCTTGTTTTAATTTGACTGTTTTAAAAGATGGCGCTACTTACGCGATAGTGTACCGGGTGACTAGCAGCCAGCGGTTAAGCATTATTGCTTTCGTTTTTAATGCCTGAAATAGCGTGATATCTCGGGACCGGCCCAGTCACAGTATATACTGTGGCCCAGTGGTCTCGCGGCCTGAGTGCAGGGGCTGCGAACCTAGAGGTCCCGAGTTCGAATCCGCTCACCACCTGGAAAGTGGTAAGGATTTTTTCCGGGCCGGTCCCTTTCAACTTGTTGAATATTTTCTTTGTATAGCCTGGAAATGTGTACATTTCACGATGCACACTAAAACCTGCAAACAATTCAACATGCTGTAAAATGATTTTTTTTTCTCATAAAGTACATTTTCTCTCCTTTAAGAAACTATGGTTTTGTTTTCTTTTTAAGAAATGTTTGTCTACTCTAAAATTTTTTGAAAATATCTTGTTTTTTTTTGTATTTGTTGTATTTTGTATTTGTTGTAAAACTTTTTTTTTACTAAATTTAATGTTGGTTTCTTAAAATAGACAGTTTAAAGAGTATATACACATTGTTTCAGATTTTTTTAGAAATATTTAATATTTTTAAAAAGTTCAAAACGAAAACGACCCAT
>NW_018021627.1:0-1155 GCF_002006095.1 Pseudomyrmex gracilis
CAATACGTGCTAAAACTACTTATCTTTTTTAAAAACAGATTGTGCCATCTAAACATATACTCTTATAATAAAAGTAAAGTGTTTCGTAACTCGAGATAACAATACATCCTTATTATAACATTATTTCTTAACTTAATAACTCCGGCACAACAGTTCTGATACTCAGAAAGTGTATGTATTATACCTGTAATAAACTTAAAAAGAACTACAAATATAATCTCAAGAATAACATTTTTCTTTTATTATAAAATTGATGCGTTTTCACTTTTTAGCGGATGAAATTGTAAAAATCTTTCCACGAGAAATAAAAGTAAATAGTACATTGTTGTTAAGATCTATTAATATGGTTGTATTAGTTCTATTATTGTTTTCTATAAGTCATCTTTTTTAATGATTAATTATTATTTTAGGATACATATTACATTCCTTCATATACTCCTAAAGGAGAAAAAACTGTGCAAGCAAAAGGGAAATTAGTTGATAAATATAACACCATTGCAAGAGATCACTTAGAGAGAACGGTCTTAGATCTATTCGACCAGCAAGTAAATCTATTGCAATATTATCAACAAAAGATTTATCTCTAAGTATCTACCCTCTTCTTGGTAATCTAAACTTCAAACTCTAATTTGTATAATTTTTTATTTTTGTATTCTTTCAATATTAAAAATTTTTTGTTATTTTTTTTTATACTACATCAGAATCAGAGAAAACGGTTACAATAGAAAATTGCTTAGAATTCTTGACAACAAGGCTGAACAATGAACAGTTTATATGTATAACGACATCGTGATTAATGATTCAAATTTCAAATTTTTACGCGTTTGCGCATTAAGTTCCACCTGAGATATCCTTCATTAAAGTAGATTAACGAATATAATTAAAACATTTAAAATTTTTTACTAGTAATTATCCATTTCGTAACAATTAACGAAAATTTGTCTGTGCTCTTGTAAAAAAAATGTCTAACAAATTGAGTTTTCAAACAATAACAATGTAGAAGGATATAATTAGAAACAACACTAATAACGCAAAACTAAAACTTTTAATAATTTCACAGTTTGTAAGAGATAAATTTAATTTTTGTGTTTATATATTTAACTATATATACATACTACATTTATATATATATATATATATATATATATATATGTA
>NW_018021627.1:1486-2864 GCF_002006095.1 Pseudomyrmex gracilis
ATATATACACATACTACATTTATATATATATATATATATATGTACTGTAATTAATGAGAAATAAATTTATCATATCAATATTAGATTTTCTCTTTATATATTAATTTCCTTTTCTTATAAATCATTGAGAAAAAAGTAGAATTTTCATTATTTTTATCAATAATGCATTTGATAATACATTTGCAGGAATTCGAAACTGCATTATATTAAAATTATTGTATTATCAATGCCGTATGGTTATAGTATCCATAACGACTATCCTCATTAATCTTGGATCAACTATACAGGTCATTTCCATAGAACTATGATTTCTACAACCATGTTGTACGCATGAGCAAAAAATAATATTACTATTTTGTTGAGGCAACTATATTTCCTTAAGTGATATCCATAGTGTTTTCTCCGTGTAATTAATAAATATACACACGATTTTATATTTACTCACATATGTACCTACATACAATTTCATATTCATATACAGTTATGTGTATAGATGTGCACAATTCTATATACGATTTTATGAAACTTTTGAATATTTATGCATTTAGATTTATAAGTTAATATGTACGAAGAAAAAGTAGAGTTATTTCTTTATCTTTTATAATATAATATCAGAATTAGAGTAAACTTACTCGTAAATGACAAGTATAAATTCTTGAACAATAAATATCATTATTTTTGTATTTGTAATAGACTTTTTTAATTTTGTGATCACATTTCTGCCTCCGAGTACTGAAAGGTCCCAAGCTAGTTTATACACTACTGAGTACATCAAAATACCCGGATAATACGGATATTCGAATAACTCGAATAGTACAATTCGTACTATTCGCTGCACGAAGTATCCGGATATCCGAATTACACTGTTATTCGAATTCAAGCCGCAGCCCTAATAATAAGACTAGAAACTTCTGGCAATTATAAAATCTTCTGACAATGCTGTAGCATTTACTTTTGACTCAAGAGTGCGTACTCTGCAGCTGTCGTGTTATTTAATATGTCGGCGAGCGTGTCAAAAACAAAATTGTGTTTTACTCTTTTTGTAAATGTATCCCGCTTCTCCTTTGTCTTTTCCTTACTTCCAACACCTTTCGCGCTGTTCATCCATGTGCGTGCACTCGCACGCGACGCCAATGTAAATTTCGGTCGAGGTAGATTTTATTTCACGAACAGTATCAAATGTCTGGAATGAACAATTTTCCTTCGTTTACATTTTTTTCAGTGTTTGTATCATACACTCTTATTTAAGCGTCCTATTAAATCGTAGTTCCGTTAAATGTTTGTGTTACACAGTTTGTCCGGAAAGTTCCCGGACTACGTGAATTAAAAATCGAAAATGAAAGATATGGTTTATTAAACAAGTTTACACTTCAAGGTA
>NW_018021627.1:3574-12606 GCF_002006095.1 Pseudomyrmex gracilis
TACTAAGTAGTTCCAGCGTTGACCGCTCGATAGCGCCGCTTACCCGCGCTAGAAAAAATCAGTCCGGGAACTTTCCGGACAAACTGTGTATTTATACTTTTCAAACACAAATCAGTCTTCTTTGATCTTTATCTTTTATAATATATTAATTTTTCCACACAGTTTCATAGAAACTGCACAGTTGCACATGAAATATAAAGAGTATATGTGTAACATAATATTGTTCCGATTGTCTATAAGTAAATAATCACGGGACGTCTTTCTTAAAAATTACCTAATTATTTGCGACTTCTACATATATTTACTCTCTGGACTAATATATGATTATGTATTGGTTATCGATAGTAATGTTATTATATCTATTTCCTGTTAATCTTGCGCTTCTGGCGTCGACTGCGCAGATTATTCTCGAAGAGCGTAATAAACATTATATGATAGAATGTAAAGAGTGAACGCATACTAGTCTCATCGTATTACTGCTTATGATCTTGAGCAATGTATGTATTGTATTTTACATATTGTATTTTACATATACTAATCGGGAATGATTGACATGAGAAAGAAAAAAAGAAAGAAAGAAAGAGAGAAAGAGAGAGAGAGAGAGAGAGAGAGAGAGAGAGAGAGAGGGAGAGAGAGAAAGAGAGAATATTGTTGATCGACAATCACTGATCCTGACTTCCATTAGAGTGCACTTCCGACATTCGTATTTGCAGAGAGAAATCTTATATAATACTTTTCAAGAAATTGTTCAACATTACATAAATACATGCACGGCACTAGATTAATGGTTAGATACGTAATTTATTACAGAGTTCAATTTCCTTTTGTATATTTTTGTCACAGTATGGAAAATATATTACATCAACAATACACCATTTGTTAAAATTGATATTTTTAACAGTTTAGTTACAAATAATAAACATATATATATGTAGAATAACAAATCAATTAGATTTAATTAAAAAATTAGATTTTTAATTTGACACAAATACAAATATATAAAGCTCTCGAGAAGCTTGAATTTCAAATACAAATAATAAAATATGTAGTTATATGAGTCAATTTGTTGCTAATGCGCAAAAAAGTATGACTTAAATACACAAATTTATTTTTTTTAATTTGAAATAAAAATTAAAAAATTAAGTATGAAGATTTACACGTTGATTAAATAATTATTGGTAGCACTTTTGTATTAATTAGAATAGTTTTTACGTTTTAGGAGAAATCATCTATGTATATCAAGTATTAGAGGTTGTATTAAAGGTGCTTACATCAGATATTATGCAATATGTAATAACAAACTGTGATAAAAAAACCCTCGCATTAACTTTCACTGTTACGTACAATACTAGATGATTGCATTTGAAACGTAGATATTACTTATAGTCACACCCCGTCAATATTCTAATTGCTGAACATTCTTCGATTTCTTATACATACTAGGTTGCGGCCACATTTCTTATCGCGCGACGACTGTATCCGACGAGAGCCTGCGCTTTGTAAAACTTCGAACCCGGTACCAATTACCGTCTCGCACGTAAATCTTCTCGTGGACCGAATGCAGCCTTTGCTCGCGTGACTAAAATCCGAAAGAATTTTTATAACCTATAATTGTGGGAAGGAAGATCCGTTGGCGCGGGCGGCTCTTTCGCATCGATTTCGCGCTGGAGATCGTCTGATGGCCGTCTTTAACTCTTTGCGCCGGTCAATTTCGTAGATTGGCGAACGATCTTTGTGTGAGACTTTATTAACGTTAAGATCTTTCTATTGTCCAAATTCACTGATAGACGTGCATCTTCAAACGATCTTTATTTCTCTCTGTCGAGAAAGAGTTCCACTTAATTTTAATACTTACAGCTCGCTTAAAAAGCTTAAATGCCTTTAGAAATATACTTTGTCTTCAGAATCTTAAGTAATATAGGTAGCCTATATTTGAAAAAATAGTAATAACTATTTATTAAATAGGACTTAAATGCATTTATTATTTTTTGCGCTAATTCTTTAAATTTATGTTACTTGTGAAAAGTTGAGAGTTTTTCTCTCTCTTTAATGGTGTTTCCTTCAAAAAGTTTCTTATTTAAATTTGTTTAAATACAAATTGTCCAGATTTTATGAGTGATAAAATATATATCTGCACACGTGTGACGCAAACATGATAAAAGAGAGTGGAACGCAAAGTGCCAATCAAATTATTAAAAAAACAAAATGTACGCAACATTGTACATTATGTAATAGTTGTAATATCGTTTAGTTTTAAGAAAAAATATTAATCTTATATATTTTTATATCTAGACAGCATATGTTTTTAAAAAACGTTTAAAAGACCATTTAAAAACATCTTATTGTCTTCTAGACATTTTTAAGATGTACTTTTTTGACCTTTCTGTGCTGTAAAATACAAAAAACGTTATTTAGTGCTAAACACGACTGTTTAAATTCGTCAACTTACTTCAGGGTTGATTGTCACATGTTTCTTACATAAAGAAATCACAAAGTAAATAATTTCTGATTTTGTTTTATTACAATGAAATTATATTTCTTTATACACGTCAAATATAACTACTTATAAAATATTAATAATCGTTTATTTATACAAAACAATTTTTATAAATAAATTTTATAAACGTTAAGTAATTCATTCTTTTGAATAGATAATATTTTAATACATAAAACTATAATAACTTTAAAAATGTTGCATTGACGCGCGGCGATTCTTTTCATGCGCATGATGTAACAAATATAATCCTGTCTCAAATAATTCTGTCTTATTTGAGGTAACTTACTTCAAAAGTTTAGTTTTAATAAGCAATATTATATTTTATAAATTATGATGCAATGACAGTTAAATAAATATAAGAAAAATGATCTAACTTTATTTTTTATACCTAAGATAAAATTGTTATTAGAAATTTTTAGATTAATAAACTAAAAAATTATAGAGATAAAAAAATCTTATTTGTCATATCTAATTATATAAAAGTGTTTGCCAAATGCCATGTTTTTAATAAAAGCTTTGTGACATGTGACTAGCACGATAATGCAATCTACATTATGAAGACTTTTTTTACTATTAATTAATTAAACAATCTTTAAGGCTCCGAAGTTTCCAAACTAATAAATATATATTCGGTCATGAGAGCCGTTCGCTAGGTGCGGAAATTATACGTGTATATATATACATATATACGTGTTTACGTGTAAATTTTTTGTGACACGTGAAATTCGAATTGTAATAACAATTCTAAAATTCATATAGGATGCTATACTTGCATCTCGTATATGAGAGATCCCAAATACCCCCCTAATTGATATATGTACTTTTTTTACTGTATTTAATAGAGATAGAGATCTTGGCTGTGTGACAACTAACTTGATGTAGTAACTAGTCTCGATTTTCTCTACGTTTGCCTTTAACAAAGAACGTTTACAAGACGTTTTACTCTTCTGTTGCATTTTATGTTATCGACAAGTACATTCTCAAAGCGATTCTCAGAATATCTCGCAAAGACCTTCAGAAGGTTGCAGTCTTGTTGTTCGCTTTTGCTTTGTGTAGCATGCGCGCAAATTCTTCTATAGCCAAGAGCACACTTTGTGCTATGCAATGTTCTGTGTACACACTATTGCTCATTTTAAATTTCCTTCGCGTACGCGTCTTATTTTCCGATCGATCTTGGCACCATTACATTAAAAAAATTTCGATTCTTTGTTATGTATGACAAATGGTGTTTACTAAAAGTAAAAAAATATATTTATACGATACACACACACACACATACATACATACAAAAATATTATTTTTTAAAAGTATTTCTTTGATAAAATATTTTTTGCAATTTCTTTAAATAATCACTGTTTTTTGTTTAATTAATTGATTGTATTGTTTGTTTAATTGATTAAAAACTTATATTTGTTTAAAGAAGATACGCGCAATATATTTATCTTACCAACATAATATTGATAGATATTTTTTTCTTCTTTGATGAAGGAATTTCTTGCATAATATTTTCGACACTGACAGTTTCTCACTGATAATCAAACAGTGACACGATAATTCATAATTCGTTATTTGCGTCAATACGTCGCATTCGCGTTTGCTTACCTACTTTGTGCGTGGCCACGTTTACCTTTCTTTTTATTTCCGGACAATTTCGTGAACAATCGCGTAACGCATAACCGCCCACGCCGCGACGTAATTGTATTGTAGCCAAAGAAATCTTAGCAGCTTAAGGCGGAAGAAAAGTCAGTCCTAAAAGGCGGTCTGTCTCGGGCGAAGTATCGAGGCCCCGTAACGGGACCTCACCATTGGCCATCCGCCATAAATTACACATTATATCGCGTAAGAGCCAACCCACGTGCCGGTAGATCGTAGTGTGCTCGCGAGAAGCATTTTTCTTGCCCGTTCGCATGATTTACGGCTGACTGTGTGTAACCCCCACCATCGCCTTCCCTCCTCCTCTCCCAAGAGTCGGAAGTCGGATATCGTTGCGTCTCCTGTTGTTTATATATCTCCGCGTCTTTTAACAGATTACTGCTGTGGAATTTGCTTGTAAAACATATGTGCGCGAATATTAATATAAGTATGTTAATCGCGCGATTTTGTTTATCTTCTGTCTTTCAACTTTACTTTTTTTACACAGTATTGTTTTTAAATATGCGTGTCATGTTATGTATGTCTGTTTCTCGAAATGCAACATTTCAAACATGTAATATTTTTTATTATTATCATATAGAGTATATATATATGTATATATACAGAGTGATTTAGAACAACTCGTTATTCTTGAAAATACATATTCTTGACTAAATTCAAAGACACCTTTTTATTTGACAAAATTTGGTCTGAAGCTTACTTTTTGAGTTATTAATAAAAATACGTGACTTATCACGAGTCGGATACAAAAGGTAGGCAGGGGTAACGCAACTTATCGTGATTAACAGTGATTTATGTGATGCACGGATTAAAATGATACAAATTTACATACGAATGAATAAATAAATAAGTGAAAGAAAAAGAGAGAAAGACAGAAAAAGATACAGAAACAATGTGTAGCGATCAGCTGATCGCGTCAGGCACCACACGTAATCGCCCGCGTCTTTGACGGTGAGTTGCGCCATCTCTGTCTACCTCTTATATCCGACTTGTAGTAAGTCAACTATTTTGATTAATAACTCAAAAAGAGTAAACTTCAGACAAAATTTTGCCAAATAAAAAGTTGTCTTAGAATTTAGTCAAGAATATGTATTTTCAAGGATAACGGGTTCTGAATATCTTGTATACATATATTATTTAGTTATCATATATATAATATATATCTTTCTTTCTCAATTTTCTAAATTTTCTAACCTTCAAAAGATTAAAAATATTAAAATCATCAAGAATTAAAATAATTCGTGTTATTGCAAAAATATTCGCTATTTAAAAAATTCAGAATTTAGAAATAAATTGTAATATGGAATAAAATAAAAAACTATCGGGGAGAATGAAAAATTTCTTTTTTAATTAGAAAAGAGCTATTAAATTTTGTGATAAGTCGTAAATGATTCTTTACTTTCTTGAGTTAACCTAAGGATTAAAGGAATACCAAAATGAGTTTTGCAGCGACTAATTGCATATGAATAAGCAACGCAACGCTTGTTTTAGAATACACAACTGGTGAAGTCGTTAAAAAGTCACATCCGTGCATGAAGATAAATTTCTTATCTTGCAATAATAATACGGAACGAGTGGTGCTGACCCGGCATAACGGTGCCACATCATAAAGAACATGATTTGTTGGTACATCAGAATCGATGTCGTAAATTTTTCGATACGCGATCGCGTTTTCGAAGACTCTTCGTTGGAAAATAATTTATGTACGTTTTCGAGCACGATCTCGTGGGTGGATACTCTGTCGGGTGGCCTTGGAAGTTTGTACATACAATTGAAATATCCGCATGCCGGAATCATCGATGCGCGAAATAATACATTCGGGAACAAAACGGATTCTGAGTGCCTCACTAACCGTGCACCACTGCGAGGAAATAAAAGTACGATTTCGTTCTATTTCAATTTTAATAAAACCGTATAAACAAAAGAAACATTAAAGTAGTACTTTGTGTAGCAAATGATGTGTTTGCGATATCTGCTATATGTATATGTCATTATCGAGATGCTTTAGAAATAATGGCTTGTAATTCTCACTTTTATTATCGATAAATGGTTTTACTAAATGCACGTTATATATTCTATAGATTTTCAGAAATAAACGAATATATTTATCGATAAAAGCTTGGATAAGAACGAAAATGGGCAATGCAACAGTACATATAGATATACTATACGTATTGTTACGTCTGGAAAGTAACACACGGCTTTTTTTAAATGAGTGTTGCGCAAGAATGATAAAAGAATACTCTCTTTATTATACAATGTATTGCAACAAACTCAATATAAATCAATATAATCTAAAACAAATCCGAGCCGCACGTCCAAATTCTGATTTCTCGTTCAAATTTCACTTCGCTCAAATTCTTTAAACAAACATCCGTCAAGACTACTTCCGTTTTTTTCCTTCTCTTAGTATGAACATTCGCGCTATCCATATCGGAAGGCTATAACACACGTACAACACACACACACACACACACAACAATATACAGAGTATCTCAGAATTGGTGTAACACATCTCTCGTTGACAGGTAGAAGAAATACTTCTTCTACCTTCTATCTATTAAGATTTCGGTAACTATTGTGAATCTAGCAAAATGGTATAGGACTTATCCGGCTTAGTTAGTCCTATACCATTTTGTTAGATTCGCAATAGTTACCGAAATCTTAATTAACAAAGATCAGCGAATAAGCATGTAGATTTCCACCACCTTCAGTCTACTGCGTATCCGTCGGAAGTGGACATCTTTTTTTTATACCATGGCTACGTGTAACACCGTAAGCGCGCGAAGCGCGCCGGGCTGTCCTACGCGTGTAAGACAGCCTGATGCACACTTATTCGCTGATCTTTGTTAATTAAGATCTCGGTAACTATTGCAAATCTAGCAAAATGATATAGGACTTATCAACTCAGTTTATCAACTCACTGACGTGCGCCTGGCTAAAGATCGGCACTGATTGACCTGATTTACTCAATAATCCTTTATTATAAGTAATAGAAAAAAATGGTTGGTAAATGTTCAGAAAAACGGAGCACCTTCGGAGGTCAATGACCTTGACATATGTTGTCAAGGACATCTCCCTGAACAACAATCTGCAACTTTTAGCCGTCGCTCGTTGTTCGTTAAAAAATTATAAACAAATATCATAAAAAGAAATATCATAAATGAACTTTTATTTTCCGACACCGTGTACGTTTTATTCGTGTTATAAGCGTGTAGGCAGGGGGGGGCTGCGCTCCTCCCCCCTGCTACCCCTCGAGAAAAAATGAAGAATTCAATCAAGTATCGCTTCATGTCATAATTGTTTACTCAATCAATATGCATGGTTACACTTACCATACAGTAAATCACAAAGAAAATTTTGTAGATCCTCATACTAATTGTCACACGCAAAACATCGAAAGAATTTGGCGAGATATGCGAAGTAATATTCCACTTCATGTCAAGTAAACAATCTTGACATGAAGCGACACTTAATTGAATTCTTCATTTTTTCGTGAAGGGAGAGCAGGAAGGAGGGGCAAAGCCCCTCCCCCTGCGGGGGGGCGCAGCCCCCCTGCCTACACGCTTACAACACAAACAAAATGTACACGGTGCCGGAAAATAACAGTTTATTGACGCAACTTCTTTTGTTTATAATTTTTTAACGAACAACGAGCGACGGCTAAAAGTTGCAGATTGTTGTTCAGGAAAGTGTCTTTGACAACATATGTTAAGGTCATTGACCTCCGAAGGTGCTCCGTTTTTCTGAACATTTACCAAATGGTTCAGGACTTTTCGACTCAGTTTTACTCCTTCTACCTGCCTACGAGAGATTGTACGGCAATTCTGGGACACCCTGTATATAGGGTAACTCCGGTATATGAGACGCACCTATCGAAAACTTAATTTATCAAATAGTATTTATAATGTTAAAGACAAATTAACTATATTAATAAAAACTCTATACTGTCTTTTACTATAAAAAATACTTATAAAAAAATTACAAATACAAACTCTTTATTCTTTATATCTTAAAATAAATCTTAAAAAAAACTTTGCATTTTTGCCACTTATCCCATAGGGGTGGGTTATTTGGCCATGTATGAATGGGATTACAAGTCATATAAAAATCTTAAACTACAGCACTTTTTTTCTTCTAATAACATCTTCCAATAATTACTTGTGTAAGATATATTAATATTATGCATTAACAGTATGTATTAGTAATAAATATTAGGCAAGAGTTGCTAAAATACGTGAGGTTAATGCTGAGGTTAGCTTGCTGGATAAAAGTTTAGTAGGTACTTCGCATGCCCGCGCAGACGCAAGTGCTACAGCACGGTTCACATATCCCACATGATAAAATCGTCAAATATCCTAAACTGGTAGGATGTATAAGATAGCTAAATAAAACGAATACAAGAGCTACGTAGTTGAAATTTGCTATATTTTATCCTTTATGACTTTTCTACATATATATTGCAAAAGTACCGCTATAAACCTTGGAAATCATTTTTTATATATTAAAATATGATTGTGCTACTTATCACGTTGACAAATCGACTAAACTGACGATAGCTTCGGTAACAATAGATAGATAAAATCACAACACAATACTAATTTAACATAAAGTCACGCAACAAAGAAATTGTACGTATATTATCTTCACTTCTTCTATTTTTTCTGCTTTATGCAGCATAAAACCCGTCGCATATAAGTAGCGCAATCATATTTTACGGATATAAAAAATGATATATATATATATATATATATATATATATATATATATATATACCCACATAGCACGTAATATATACACAGTTTGTCCGGAAAGTTCCCGGACTACGTGAATTAAAAATCGAAAATGAAAGATATGGTTTATTAAACAAGTTTACACTTCA